>NC_069500.1:210982791-211252791 GCF_027579735.1 Bombina bombina
TTTACCAATGCAGCCACAGGCCCATCCATCTGGCCCATCAAGACTCACTCTCATTTCATCAGTCCATAAAACCTTAGAAAAATCAGTCTTGAGATATTTCTTGGCCCAGTCTTGACGTTTCAGCTTGTGTGTCTTGTTCAGTGGTGGTCGTCTTTCAGCCTTTCTTACCTTGGCCATGTCTCTGAGTATTGCACACCTTGTGCTTTTGGGCACTCCAGTGATGTTGCAGCTCTGAAATATGGCCAAACTGGTGGCAAGTGGCATCTTGGCAGCTGTACGCTTGACTTTTCTCAGTTCATGGGCAGTTATTTTGCGCCTTGGTTTTTCCACACGCTTCTTGCGACCCTGTTGACTATTTTGAATGAAACACTTGATTGTTCGATGATCACGCTTCAGAAGCTTTGCAATTTTAAGAGTGCTGCATCCCTCTGCAAGATATCTCACTATTTTTGACTTTTCTGAGCCTGTCAAGTCCTTCTTTTGACCCATTTTGCCAAAGGAAAGGAAGTTGCCTAATAATTATGCACACCTGATATAGGGTGTTGATGTCATTAGACCACACCCCTTCTCATTACAGAGATGCACATCACCTAATATGCTTAATTGATAGTAGGCTTTCGAGCCTATACAGCTTGGAGTAAGACAACATGCATAAAGAGGATGATGTGGTCAAAATACTCATTTGCCTAATAATTCTGCACTCCCTGTATAATTACGCTTAGTAGCACATTGCTCCTCTGGAGCTGACTTATAACTATGTTTAGCAGTGCATTGCTGCTCTGCAGCTGACTTATAACTATGTTTAGTAGAATATTGCTGCTCTGGGGCTTACTTATAACTCAGTTTAGTAGCACATTGCTGCTCTGAAGCTGACTTATAACTCAGTTTAGTACCGCATTGCTCCTCTGGAGCTGACATAATTATTTTTAAAAGCGCATTGCTCCTCTGGAGCTGACTAATAATTAAGTTTGGTAGCCGATTCCTGCTCTGGAGCTGATATATAACTTTGTTTAGTAGAGCATTACTGCTCTGGAGCTGACATAACTGTGTTTAATAGAGCATTGCTGCTCTGAAGCTGACTTATAACTGTTTAGTAGCATGTTGCTGCTCTGTAGCTGACATAATTACGTTTCGTAGCGCATTAGAGCATTTTTTGCACTTTTATGCCCCTTTGATATGTTGACGTTATGGTAAATTAACATTCCTCTTTGTGCATATTGGCGTCACCTTAGTTCAAACTGAAACATGAAATGATTGGAAGCAAATTAGAAAGGTCTTGCTACAATAATTAAATTTGTTAACTATGAGTCAAATATTTACTTATTAAATCCAATGAAAGAAGTGAAAAGTTCCACGTCACAATTATGTATACCATTTTATAATTACACGGATCAGATAGAAATTCCAAACTGTTTCTGCCAAATTCCAATATTTAATGGCAATATAGTATAATATTTGAAGGCTCACTAGAAGCAAGAGTATGCCAGTTAGCTGGCCACAGTGATTTAAATTTAGGAGAAAGAACATACATTTATAATGTGTTTAAATTATCTGGAAATTTCCATTAAATAAAATATATGTGGTAAATAAAATTGCATGCTCTGTTTAAACACTATATTTTTATAGCTGCTTTCCCCAAGCATTTTAAGTATAAAGTAATGTAAATTCTGTCAATTGCTTTTCGTTGTTAATATTATTCTAAATGGAAAGAACTTTCAGATGTTTGTGAACAGACTCAAAATTGTTTGTAGTGTTTCATTCATTTCCTAATGAATAGCAATTAGCAGTTGTGGTTTTATTCTTCTTTATTCTATAGTACTGTACAGTTGAGGGTTTGCAGATGGTATTATTTGTTCTGCTTCAGATGCTTTATTGGATGAAAAGCAAGGTCTGCACACATCCTAGAGAGATCTAAAAAAAAAATGCATATGTTTGTATAGACTTGTCTTATATCTGCTATTGATCTATGTTCACAAAACTTCATCCGGAAGATTTTTTTAATTTTATTTCAATTACCCCAATTCATAAATTTTCTGCTGTAAACAGAAGAGAGAGAATTAAATTAGCCCATTTTCTACTGATGAGGGTTTCTGTGTTGCACTAAATAAGCTTTTGGCAGTATAATTGGGCTGTTTTGCCAGGGCACTTGGAATTAATAATGTAATTTCCCTTGGATAATGTTCACTGCTGCTGATTTACAACCATCGGCCATATTCTTTTTAATGTGCCTTTTTAAACTATAAAGCTGTGTTCACATTCCATTGCTTTGTTTTTGCACATTGTGTACATATCCTAACATTTCCTTACTGTTTAATCCAGGACCAGAGGATCCGTCTTTCCCTGAAGAGTTGACTCATCTTTCCTTGTCTGCTTGGAATCAGAATCCACTCCTGTGAAATTACATTATCTTTAAAGACCGTGAGATTTCATGCTTATAGTATATAAATTACATATTAACTCCAGTTTATTGATCTTGTTCTTGCACTGCTACATAATACTGTGTTTAACCAATACCTTGATGTATGGTGAGGTCACGAAATGCTTAATATATCAACCAAAATGACAAATATATTTAAAGGGTATAAAAGATAATGGAAACAGCAAATATCCAAATACATCAAATCAAATAAAGTCTTCCAAGGGCAGCACTTCTTCTTTAAACATCAACATCCATCTCAGCATGACTAAAAAAAAGACCCGTAACTAAGAGGATGCCACATTGCATAGGTCACACAAGAGCAGGAGGCAAAATGAAGGAGCAATATATATTTAAACTTACGAATGAGGAAAGAGGAGAGCTGAGTCTTTTGAGTCGATAAACAAGTTTTATTAGGAGCAGGCTTCAGGACACAAGGTAAGCTCCTATCTTACGCGTTTCGCTCATCATGTGACTCTCGCCAGTCTATCAGACACAAACATGGGAACTCCCGGTGCAAAACAGGAAAAGTTCCCCCCCAAAAGGATACAACTTTTTATAAAATCATTTAAAAAGTGACTAAAGTAAGAGTATGCAGACTCAAACAAATAGTCCCCATAAAATGTTCAGTTATGTGTATTAGAAAACTGTGAATTGCACTTTAACTTGTTTTGTTTATTTTGCTCTCTTTACTGTAATTTAACTAATAAATTGTGGTAGTTCCACTGCTCCTATAGAGGCTGACGTCCAGACTTCAGAAACCTAACCCTGGTATACTCTTTATTTCTGTTATAGGATAAACCTAATCAAGAGGTCTTCCAAGAGGTATCTCCCTGGTTTGCTAAGAATATGAAAGTATTAAAGGCTTCTAAAACACCTGTCTATGTGCAGATATCTTATAATGCTGTGCTTAATTGCTTATGTACGCTATGTATATATCTTTAAAATAAGATTCTAACCAAACATCAAAATACAATTAATTATAATAAGTAACGCAGTCTTTTGTGTTATCTTCTCTATAGCCTCACAAAACTCAAATTTAAATAATTTAAATGCATCTTTCTCCTAATAATGGCACATTTCTAGATGATATTTATAGAAAACTATACATTGACCTACATAAGCTCACCTCTTCCCATCTGAAAACTCATATATATGGAGCTGTAGATAACATAGGGTAGCTCAACAAATGCCATCCTTACCTACTAAAGTAGGGGGCTTGGGGATAAACATATGGAGTTTTCCTCCAGTGTATCGGTGCCACGATTGTATCTAACAAACCTCAAACTTGTGTATGCTTAGAGCATATTTTGGCACAACCCCCCAGCAATTTAGCAGTTGCTGATTTCAGAATAGAGAACTAGCTTGATGAGTGACAGTGTATCCAATAGTCCCCCATATCTCCTCTCACACTTCTCCGCTCACTCCTATATTATTAAACCCTACTTTTTTAGTGACCAGCCACTTTATCCCTTTGCACACTCTGGATATTCATATGTAGATTCCAGTATTAGCTGTGAGGGACACAACCAAACTGAGAACAAAACAGTAGCTTGATGACTTGCGAGAACAATTTTTTAGATCTTTGTTATGATTCCATTAAATAATTCCTAATTTTGAATGCCTATCTGACACTGTGCTTCCACTGAAACAGGCTATTTCTTTATCCGATGCTCACTTGCTACATGCTGATTAGCAAACCTTACCAAATTACGCAAACAGTGGCAGAAAGAACTATTGTATACAATATCTCATGCTAAATGGTCACAAATTTTTAGAGAAACAGCACAATCTGCCCAATCAGCACAATTGTCAGAAACCAATTTGAAAATAAACACCCAATGGTATCTGACTGTACAGAGGCTCAACATTCCCAGGGACATTAAACAAGTGCTAGAGAGAGTGCACATGGACCATGTATCCCATTTGGTGGCAATGTCCCTTTATTCATAAATTCTGGATAGAAATACAGTACTAGGAGAAATAAATAAAAGCAGACTTATGCTAGACGTGATGATGTTCTTATTTGTACTATGCCTTATCCTTAAAGGGACAAAAAACAGTATGAACTAACATAAGTTTCAAAATATATAATTTAGCCAAAGCTTACCTGCAAAACAGTTTCTGTTTTAACCCCCATTAACCCCTTTAATTCAGATATAGTTTTGTTTGCAGCAAGCTCCCCCCTGGGCATTTCCATATATGGAAAGTGCTATCCAAGCTATAGCTTCTGCAGAATGCACTCATGCATGTGCACAGTAGGGGGCAGTCATATGGCACCTGACTAAAGCAGTGCATAGTATAATGCTGAAGCTTTCACAAAGCATGTTAAATTAAATCGCTATGGAAACAAGCAAACCTTTTGGCAACAAACAATAGCAGTACTTGCCGTCCCTCCTTAAACCCCCATGCTTGCATAAGTAATTATCCACACATGCACACTTTGTTATATGATATCACAAGGTTTAGAGTAAGACACTGATAAGGGGGGTGAAGCAGGCTACACTTGGCAACACCAAAGTGTAAGTCATTTTGAAGATTATTGGAAATGTTATTAAAATACTTATAAGCTTTTTTTACACTTTTTTCACACACTGTTTTACCTCCATTGGCCCTTTTATAATATGCACATAACTTAAAATGTTTTATGGCACTTAAGTGCAAACTGAGTAAAAAATTGTGTAAACTACTTATCAACTGTGCCAATCAGCTGGAATGGGATCGAAAGGTAGACTACATTATCTCTTGAGAGATATTATTACATTTCTTTTGGCCAATTAGATGCATTTTATTATATCAAATTTCTATGGGAATATTTTCAATGTTGTATAAAAGTGAACTTTAACTACAAATGGAAACTGAATTCATATAGAGACTTAAAAAACAAACACAGAATTGGAACTTACTATAGTGCCATGATCCAATAGCAAATGGTGTCAATGGACTTCAAGACAGGAATTCACTGGACCTACACAGCCAATGGAACATTGACACATGGGACTTATGCCATACATCTCATCTTTGGTGTTGGAGATTGGCTACTTGACAACTATTAGCAGACACAGGCCATATATTCAATGTTAAATGTAACATAGTTTGATAAATAATTGTATACTCCAGTTCTGTCCAGTGTAATTGTGATATGTGTAATAATCTCTTTTTATAAATAAAACATATGCAAAAATTACATTATTGCTATGGTAGTAAATATTATTTATGCTGTCATGAAACATCTAATTTAGAGTGCTTTCCAAACAGTAGAATGTATATTAATAGGCTCAAAGTTTAATTAAAATAGATATAGCAGGATATAAAGCATCCTATTAATCAACTATAGAATGCAGTATGTGAAAGTGCAGGTTTCAGGAAATTGCAAGGTTGTAGCTACCATGGGAAGACAAAAGTAAACATTGCAGACTGCGATTAACTCAACTGTAATAGTAAATATATATGAGGAAAGTGCATGAGCTACACTGAACAGCACTCCAATTGTGCAACCTCTGCTTCTAAAAGACTCTCAATACTCATTCCATTAAATGACAAATAGTAGCCACCTCATGGAAGATCACGTTGATAGAAGAACTACTTGATGAATCTTCACACAGTTCTCCACATAATCATAACTCTAGGGTCTGATAGCACATCCACACTATGGGCCAGATTACGAGTGGAACGCTATTTATTGTTCCCGCTCAGAATTAAAGGGACAGTTTATACCAGAATTTTTATTGTTTAAAAATATAGATAATCCCTTTATTACCCATTCCCTAGTTTTGCATAACCAACACAGTTATATAAATACACTTTTTACCTCTGTGATTACCCTGTATTTAAGGCTCTGCAAACTGCCCCCTTATTTCAGTTCTTTTGACAGACAGTTAGCTAATCAGAGCTGGCTCACCTGAACTCCACGTGTATGATCATAGTGTTATCTATATGACACACATGAACTTACACCCTCTAGTGGTGAAAAACTGTCAAAATGCCCTGAGGGAAGATACAGCCTTCAAGGGCTTAGAAATTAGCATATGAACCTCCCAGGTTTAGCTTTCAACTAAGAATACCAAGAGAACAAAGAAAAATTGGTGCTAAAATTAAGTTGGAAATTTGTTTAGAATTAAATTCTCTATCTGAATCATGAAAGTTTATTTTGAACTAGACTGTCCCTTTAACTGCGCTAGAACTAAGACTTTTTTTTGCTCCATTAACTTCTATGGGGGAATATTCTAACTTTGGCTCTTTTGCACTCGTTGGGTTGTGCTCGTATTATGAGTTAAAAGTAAACTGTTTTCGCTCTTGCGCTAACCCAACGAGTGCAAAAAGCCAAAGTTAGAATGATCCCCCATAGAAGTCAATAGAGTAAAAAAAAATGGGGGGAACCTAACACCCCACTCTCGCGCAAATCCGATTGCATATTCTCATGTGTGCTAACCTGACATAAAAATATGAATATTTTACATTCCAATATTCTTCACATAGAATATATATGTGTATATATATCTGTAAATACATATACAGGTGGCCCTCGGTTTACGCTGGTTCAATTTGCGCCGTTTCAGAATAACAACCTTTTTTTTTCAGTCATGTGACTGCTATTGAAAAGCTTTGGAAAGCAATGCACTAATTAAAATAGCCAGTAGGTGGAGCTGTCCACTTGTTTTGAAGCAAAGTTATGCAACTTAACAGCCTTAAATTAATCTGTGTACACAGATCAGACCAGATCTATCGAGCAAAATTTAGCAGGCACTTCCCTATTATCTTCCTGTCCAGCAGCTTGAGGTGAGGGTGCCTAACTGCTAATTAATCACTGCAGATTGAAATGCATATAATAGGTGCAGACCCAATATTATCTAACATGCTAACAATGCAGAGAACTGTTTGCAGAAAAATGCAAGTAAAAAAACGTTTGATGATGATGCAGTCTGTTGTGTAATTATTTTATTAGGTGATGTTTAGCAAATGTTTTTGTTCATTAAACTTAGTTTGATGATGATACAATCTATATTATTAGGTTTATAATGCTGTTTAGCATTTAAAGTCTTCATTTCAAAGCTTTAAAAATAATGTATAAGGTGTTACTTATGACAATTTTGAGAGGGGCCTGGAACCTAACTCCCTCACTTCCCATTGACTTACATTATAAACTGGGTTTCAATTTACAACGATTTCGATTTACAACCATTCCTCCTGGAACCTAACCTTGGCGTAAACTGAGGGCTACCTGTATACACATTTAAATACATATGTACACGCATTACAACACACACATATATATATATATATATATATATATATATTTACATACATACATATACATCTTTAGACATGTGTATGTATGTATCTCAATGTTAAAGCCCTTTGCCTGCCTTTTTTCTTTTTCTTCTAACACCCGAGACCTCATATCTTTGAGCCCTTATAACTTTGGTATGCAATATTTTTTTGTAATAATTTTTTCTAGATGGTGTTATTATGAGTGTAGGTGTACTTTGTAATGTATATTTGATGTGTTTTGTGACACTTTTTTGTTTAGTGAAACAGTTAACCAGAGCTCTGAGGACACGGTAATCATTCTAGCGTAAATCGTGATTGCGCTCAAGCAATCACGTTTACTTTCAGCTTGTAATACAAGCACAAACAGCGTAACTGTTAAAGCTCCACTTGTAATCTAGCCCTATGTGTTTTGAATTACAGATGCACTAGGGTTTCTGGTATTTATTTTTAGACATGGACAAATACTACAATTGCTTGATACTCATTACTGATACCCATACCTCCCAACATTTCAAAATTCAAAAGAGGGACACCCCTACACTTATACCTGCAGATACACACACACTACATAGTATACACTTACACATGCAGATACACACACACTACGTAGTATACACTTACACATGCAGATACACACACACACTACATAGTATACACTTACACATGCAGATACACACACACTACATAGTATACACTTACACATGCAGATACACACACACTACATAGCATACACTTACACATGCAGATACACACACTTCATAGCTTACATTTATACATGCAGACACACACACTACATAGCATACACTTATACATGCAGATACACACACATATACATACAGATACACACTACACAACTTACACTTATACATGCAGATACACACACTTATAGATACAGATAGACACACACTACATCATATATGGGTATCTGTAACTCATTGTATGGGGTCCTGGGGTTGGCAAGCATATTAGCTGGCAGTCTGAGGCTGCCACTGTTCGTTACCCTGGTGTTAGCACTGCTCATTGTATAAAACTGAAGGCATGCTAATATTATCACCAGGGGTTAGACGTCATCACTACCAGAGGTAGGTTAGAGAGGTCACCATTACCTGAGGTCAGAGGGTATACAGCCTTCCTACTCCTGCTTAACCCACACACCATTAATTTTCCACAAAGAATCTAACAGGTATATAACCCTGGGAGAGAAAAGCCAGTTGCTTCTGTGCCCAATAAAAAATTTTAAAAAATTTAATGCATGGGGCAATGCGGGACAGAGGGACAGACCCCTAAAATCGGGACATTTGAGGGGTATGGATACCTATTTTTGAGCCTTAGTAATTGACACTCACAAATTTACATCTCCTATATATTTTGAACATTGTATATAACCTTTGATCATTATGTCACTTTCCAATGCTTGTATGTAATGAACTTTTTTAGCTGTATTGATAAGTGTCTATTCTATCAAATGAATCTTGGGGGTTTAATTAGAACATAAAATGAATTTAGAGTGTCTCATGTTAAAGCTTTTTAAAACTGATAATTGTGTATAACTTGAAACAAATATTTATTTCTTAAAATTGAAATGAGAATGTATTTGATAAGATATGTTCATTGTGCGGCTGTTAAATTAATAAAATAATGTCTCATAATTTGCTTTTCTACATGCAGTAGATTCTAGATGAATATTATCTTCAACTACAATTATTGCAAAACTCACATTCACAGTGGTAATTTGTCCATTGAAAGATGCTGAAACTTTAAATAGTGCTATATAAACTGTATATAAATGACAAGTATCTATAGTAAAGTACATGGTAGAATTTATTGTTAGGAAAAGTAGACTGCTGATAGATATTCTCAAACAGAATCCAATACTACTGTCTTATAATTTGTGTGCCATAGAGATGGCTGCTGAGTAAATCCAAAGTATGTGTATGACGGTTTGCCATCTAAATGGTATTTTTTTTAAATTGCTTTCTAACTTTAAAGGGACATTATACACAATGTTTTTTCTTTGCAAATGTTTTGTAGATGATCTATTTATATAGCCCATTAAGTTTTTTTTTTTTTTTAAATGTATAGTTTTGCTTATTTTTAAATAACATTGCTCTGATTTTCAGACTCCTAACCAAGCCCCAAAGTTTTATGAGAATACCGTCGGTTACCTACTCCAGCTAACTCCCATTTGTGTAAAGGGTCTTTTCATATGCAAAAGAAGGGGGAGGGTGTGTGTGTCTTATTTCCCACTTGCAGTGGGCTTTCCAGCTGACTTTTCAACAGAGCTAAACTGAGAGCTTCTAAGTAAGTTTTTAAACAGTTTTATACTGGATTTTTATATCAGTATCTGTGCATCTTATTCCTTATAATAGTGTCTATGACATGCAGTTATATGAAAATGAGTGTATACTGTCCCTTTAAGGTGGGTTATACAAATTAAAAATATCTGTATAGAGCTTGTGGTGAACTTGGCTCATTTTATCACTAGTAACAACTTTAGTTTCTAATTTAGACATAGTTTGCTTAAATCTTTCTTTACTACTTTATGCAGCAATTTACAGATAACAGAAAACACATTAAAACCGTTCAATGGATAGAAAGGTCAAAACTGAAATGCATCGATGCACAAAAACATTTTTTGTTAATATACTTCCATTAGCAAAAATGCTTCTAGTAAAAGTCATTAGCGACATATGCAGATATGCTGTGAGTGCCCCGTGCACCAGCATTCAAACACCACACCTATAGCTTGTGGTGGTGTGTATTGCATCAGTGAAGACTTATGTCATATAAGCCCCTTCTAAATCTCTGCGAAGGTGTGATGTTTGAATGCTGGTGCATGGGTCAGAATATGTGCATATCCCACTGAAAAACAGTTATAACTTCCTGCCCTTTTATGTACAGAAAAGTAAACTACAGGTAGCACTAATAAAAGGGGCACACAACAAGGGAGGGGAGCACTTTTAGTTGTTAAGGAATAGACCAATGAGAGTGCTCATAGTCCATAAGCTGTCCAAGCATTCTTGATTGATGTTGAAGAAGACCCTAATTAGATTAGACAACAGAAAAACATCAGAAGGTAGTTGAACAAGCCAAGCTGCAACTTATGAACTCCAACATAATCTGTATAGGAAAGTCAAAAACATGAACTTCATCAGGCTGGAAGTAGAGAAAAAAAAATGATTTACTGTTTAGTGGCTATGAAGAGGCAAAGACATAATGTGAAGGCTGAAAATTAAGAAAAACATAATTTATGTAAGAATTTACCTGATAAATTCATTTATTTCATAATGGCAAGAGACCATGAGCTAGTGACGTATGGGATATACATTCCTACCAGGAGGGGGCAAAGTTTCCCAAACCTCATATGCCTTTAACTACACCTCCCACCACACATATACTTCAGTTTAACGTATAGCCAAGTAGTGAGGTGTAAAAAGGAGTAAAAAAGCATACAAAAAAGAGAACTGGAAAATAATATTGTGCTTTTATACAAAAAAATAATAATAATAATATATATACAGGGAGTGCAGAATTATTAGGCAAGTTGTATTTTTGAGGATTAATTTTATTATTGAATAACAACCATGTTCTCAATGAACCCAAAAAACTCATTAATATCAAAGCTGAATAGTTTTGGAAGTAGTTTTTAGTTTGTTTTTAGTTATAGCTATTTTAGGGGGATATCTGTGTGTGCAGGTGACTATTACTGTGCATAATTATTAGGCAACTTAACAAAAAACAAATATATACCCATTTCAATTATTTATTTTTACCAGTGAAACCAATATAACATCTCAACATTCACAAATATACATTTCTGACATTCAAAAACAAAACAAAAACAAATCAGTGACCAGTATAGCCACCTTTCTTTGCAAGGACACTCAAAAGCCTGCCATCCATGGATTCTGTCAGTGTTTTGATCTGTTCACCATCAACATTGCGTGCAGCAGCAACCACAGCCTCCCAGACACTGTTCAGAGAGGTGTACTGTTTTCCCTCCTTGTAAATCTCACATTTGATGATGGACCACAGGTTCTCAATGGGGTTCAGATCAGGTGAACAAGGAGGCCATGTCATTAGATTTTCTTCTTTTATACCCTTTCTTGCCAGCCACGCTGTGGAGTACTTGGACGCGTGTGCTGGAGCATTGTCCTGCATGAAAATAATGTTTTTCTTGAAGGATGCAGACTTCTTCCTGTACCACTGCTTGAAGAAGGTGTCTTCCAGAAACTGGCAGTAGGACTGGGAGTTGACCTTGACTCCATCCTCAACTCGAAAAGGCCCCGCAAGCTCATCTTTGATGATACCAGCCCAAACCAGTACTCCACCTCCACCTTGCTGGCGTCTGAGTCGGACTGGAGCTCTCTGCCCTTTACCAATCCAGCCACGGGCCCATCCATCTGGCCCATCAAGACTCACTCTCATTTCATCAGTCCATAAAACCTTAGAGAAATCAGTCTTGAGATATTTCTTGGCCCAGTCTTGACGTTTCAGCTTGTGTGTCTTGTTCAGTGGTGGTCGTCTTTTAGCCTTTCTTACCTTGGCTATGTCTCTGAGTATTGCACACCTTTTTTTTTTTGTGCACTCCAGTGATGTTGCAGCTCTGAAATATGGCCAAACTGGTGGCAAGTGGCATCTTGGCAGCTGCACGCTTGACTTTTCTCAGTTCATGGGCAGTTATTTTGCGCCTTGGTTTTTCCACACGCTTCTTGCGACCCTGTTGACTATTTTGAATGAAACGCTTGATTGTTCGATGATCACGCTTCAGAAGCTTTGCAATTTTAAGAGTGCTGCATTCCTCTGCAAGATATCTCACTATTTTTTACTTTTCTGAGCCTGTCAAGTCCTTCATTTGACCCATTTTGCCAAAGGAAAGGAAGTTGCCTAATAATTATGCACACCTGATATAGGGTGTTGATGTCATTAGACCACACCCCTTCTCATTACAGAGATGCACATCACCAAATATGCTTAATTGGTAGTAGGCTTTCAAGCCTATACAGCTTGGAGTAAGACAACATGCATAAAGAGGATGATGTGGTCAAAATACTCATTTGCCTAATAATTCTGCACTCCCTGTATATATATATATATATATATATATATATATATATATATATATATATATATATATATATATATAAACCACCAAAAACAGGGTGGGCCTCATGGACTCTTGCAATTATGAAAGAAATTAATTTATCAGGTAAGTTCTTACATAAATTATGTTTTCTTTCATGTAAATGGCAAGAGTCCATGAGCTAGTGACGTATGGGATAAAATACCCAAGATGTGGAAGTCCACAGAAGAGTCACTAGAGAGGGAGGGATAAAATAAAAACAGCCATTTCCGCTGAGAAATTAAATCCACAAAATAAGTTCTTATAAACAGAAGAATCAAACTGAGACAGCTGCCTGAAGAACTTTTCTACCAAAGACTGCTTCAGAAAAAGCAAATACATCAAAATGGTAAAATTTAGTAAATGTATGCAAAGAAGACCAAGTTGCTGCTTTGCAAATCTGATCAACTGAAGCTTCATTCTTAAAAGCCCACAAAGTGGCAACTGATCTAGTAGAATGAGCTGTAATTCTCTGAGGCAGAGACTGCCCCGCCTCCAAATAAGCCTTGTGAATCAAAAGCTTTAACCAAGATGCCAAAGAAATGACAGAGGCTTTCTGACCTTTCCTAGAACCAAAAAAGACAACAAATAGACTAGAAGTCTTCCTGAAATCCTTAGTAGCCTCCACATAGTATTTCAAAGTAATTACCACATCCAAAGAATGTAACGATTTCTCAATAGAATTCTTAGGATTTGGACACAAAGAAGGAACAACAATTTCCCTACTAATGTTGTTAGAATTCACAACCTTAGGAATACATTTAAACAAAGTCCGCAAAACAACTTTATCCTGATGGAAAATCAGAAAAGGAGACTCACAAGAGAGAGCAGACAATTCAGAAACTCTTCTAGCAGAAGAGATAGCCAAAAGTAACAACACTTTCCAAGAAAGTAGTTTAATATCCAAAGAATGCATAGGCTCAAAAGGAGGAGCCTGCAAAGCCTTCAAAACCAAATTAAGACTCCATGGAGGAGAAATAAACTTAATAACAGGCTTGATACGGACCAAAGCCTAAACAAAACAGTGAATATCAGGAAGTTTAGCAATCTTTCTATGAAATAAAACAGAAAGAGCAGATATTTGTCCCTTCAAAGTACATGCAGACAAACCTTTATCCAAACCGTCCTGAAGAAACTGTAAAATTTATGAGAAGAACACCATGAAATATAGGTTTTCCACACCCGATAATAAATCTTCCTTGAAACAGACTTACGAGCCTGCAACATAATATTGATCACTGAGCCATAGAACCCTCTATGACTAAGCACTAAACGTTCAATTTCCATACCTTCAAATTTAGTGATTTGAGATCCTGATAGAGAAACGGCCCTTGAGACAGAAGGTCTGGCCTTAAAGGAAGTGACCAAGGTTGACAACTGGACATCCGGACAAGATCCGCATACCATAACCTGTAAGGCCATGCTGGTGCTTGGAGATCACCCTTGGCAGAAGAACTAGAGGCGGAAAAATATAAGCAAGTTGGTAAGACCAAGGAACTGCTAACGCATCCACCATCTCCGCCTGAGGATCCCTGGACCTGGAAAGGTATTTGGGAAGTTTCCTGTTTAGATGGGAATCCATCAGATCTATTTCTGGAAGACCCCACATCTGTACAATCTGAAAAAACACATCTGGATGGAGAGACCACTCCCCCGGATGCAAAGTCTGACAGCTGAGATAATCCGCTTCCCAATTGTCTACACCTGGAATATGAATCGCAGAAATTAGACAAGAGTTGGATTCCGCCCAAGAAATTATTTGTGATACTTCTTTCATTACTAAAGGACTGTGTGTCCCTCCCTGATGATTGACATATGCCACAGTTGTGATATTTTCTGTCTGAAAGCAAATGAAAAGTTCTCTCTTTAATAGAAGCCAAGCCTGAAGAGCCCTGAAAATAGTTCTAAGATATTGATTCCAAACCCCTTGTGCTGTCAGAGACCCCCAGGCAGCTCCCCAACCTGAAAGACTTGCATCTGTTGAGACTACAGTCCAGGAAGGTGGAACAAAAGAGGCCCCTTGAATAATATGATGATGGTCTAACCACCAAGTCAGAGAGAGTAGAATGCTGGGATTTAAGAATATCAATTGTGATATCCAAGTATAATCCCTGCACCATTGATTCAGCATGCAAAGCTGCAGAGGTCTCATATAAAACAAGCAAAGGGGATTTCATCTGATGCTGCAGTCATGAGACCTAAAACTTCCATGCACATAGTCACTGAAGTGAATGATCGAGATTGAAGGTTTCAACGGGCTGAAACCAATTTCATTCATCTCTTGTCTGTTAAAGACAGAGTCAAGGACTTCCGGTGGGCGGCTCTAGAAGATGGCTGCAAGCCTCTGTTGCTCCAAAGAATTCCTCTTCTAATCTACATTATATTGCCATCATTCTATGCCATCTGCATCTCCCTTGACAGATAAGCTGTCCAGGAACCTCAAGCAGATAGAAATAATCCAATCTCTTCTTCCCCGGAAGGCATTTGACTAAACTAGAACCCATAAGGGACTTTGTATATATTGACTTCCCGCCTGCTGACTTTAAAGCAATGGAATCAGAATGTAATGCTGCTGAGCAGATACTGGCATTTTCTTTGCCTTCTTTAGACCGTCTATTCCTAAGATATGAGAGACTGCATAAAGGAGTACAAGCTGTTGTGAGGCCCTGCCCTACAGAGAATGACCCAGCAAACATGCAAACCTGCTCTCTAGTACGGAACCCGCATAACTCATTCTCCAGTCATCCACAAAGATCCACCGTAACCGAAGACTCATCCGTTTTTCTTTTGGATCCGGCCAAGAAATCTCCAGTCTATCATATGAAAGAGGATCTGCTCTCTCTGTTCTCATTTGCCGCGATGACATGCATCCCTGAAGGATCTACTGTGAACTATCCTTCAATCACTTCATTGGAGAACTTGAATCTTACCCAGTTTGTAAAGAGACAAGACACTGGGGCAACACTTATATCTGTCTTGCTACGGAAGCCTTCCTCTTAACATAATATACAGCTGGCCTCCGAGATTAGCGGTTGCCCCGCTGATACACTGCTACACTCATCTTCCACCTCGAGAAGAACTCCTAACATGCTGTTTGCGATGGCTGTGTGTATAGGCGTGATGTACCTAAATTCAGAATATGTGAACGCAGCGCAGTTAAGCACAACCTTCAACGTTCACAACTATTTCTGTCAAGTGATCTACTCTTACCATGTTGCTCTGTATACCAACTAAGAAGGCTGCCAGACCCATACTACTAACTGCTTGCTTTATCCAAGGAAGGTGGGAACTAGAGCGAGTAGATCCTGCCCTAGTCGGCTCCTTTGGCTTTTGAGCTAACACACTCCTGCAAACCCGATCAACTAACTTGAACTCTGAACAGTATCCACAGCTTGAATTGCGATTGTGATCTACATTGTATGCTAGAATTTGGTAAAGCCTACTACACTGCTCACTTTACTTCATGCTACATGTGGGCGGTATAATATGCTTGTTTAACATAGCTTCCAATCTTTTTGTGTAATCATAACTGTAAATCAGCAGACAAATATATATGCAATGCCCTCTGATACACGGTGGATTCACGCCACAGTAACTGATTGGAAGCCAAACTGTTCTTATAGTATCTTTAAAAAGAAAACAAATCTTGAATCACACCATAAACTTAATAGACCTCTGTAACTGGTTTAAATCTACTTTATACAGGAATCTCCAGACCTCCCCATTTCAGCTCATACCACCTATTACATAAACAGACAGCAAATGTTTACGACCCTGTATTCACCAAGTCTTAGGGATATATTACTTGTCATAGGAGTTTAATAATGGAAATGTTACTAACATTTTTCATTGCATGACTGTCAAATGAGATCTTAAGGATCGCTTAGTTTTGCTTACTTGTCTACAGCAATAATTGCTGTCTTACACCCTAGCTTTGAATGGTCACCTTTTTTTCTTGTAGTGATATTAATTATCTATCCAGGTCTCACATACTTTTGCTGCATTGCAAACACTAAAATAAATGTATTAACCCCTAATTTGCGGCTCCGGACATCGCCGCCACTACATTTATTTATTAACCCCTATTCCGCCGCTTCCCTACATCGTCGGGGGGTTTGGTTGTGTGGGTGGTGGGTTTTACTGTTGGGGGGTTGTTTGTATGTTTTTTATAGGTAAAAGAGCTGATTTCTTTAGGGCAATACCCTGCAAAAGGCCCTTTTAAGGTCAATTGGTAGTTTAGTGTAGGCTAGGGTTTTTTTTTATTTTAGGGGGGGGGCTTTTTTATTTTGTTAGGGCTATTAGATTAGGAGTAATTATTTTTTATTTTTTGTTAATTTTGTTTTTTTTGTGTAATTTAGTGTTTATTTTTTTGCAATTTAGATAAATGTATTGTATTAATGTATTTTATTTTATTGTAATGTTAGTTTTTAGTGTAAGGCAGGTTAGGTTTTATTGTGTGGCAGGTTAGGTTTTATTTTACAGGTAAGTTTGTATTTATTTTAACTAGGTAGTTAGTAAATAGTTAATAACTATTTACTAACTAGTCTACCTAGTTAAAATAAATACAAACTTACCTGTAAAATAAAAATAAAACCTAAGCTAGATACAATATAACTATTAATTTAGGTGATAATAACTGTAGTGGCGGCGATGTTAGGGGCAGCAGATTAGGGGTTAATAGTTTTATTTATGTGGCAGCGATGTTAAGGGGGGCAAATTAGTGGTTAATGGTTTTATGTAGGTGGCGGCGATGTCGGGGTGGCAGATTAGGGGTGTTTAGACGTTGGTTTTATGGTAGGGTGTTAGGTTTAAAGGTAACTTTTTCTTTCCCCATAAATATCAATGGGGCTGCGTTACGGAGCTTTTGTTAGGCTTTTTTTTGCCGGCTCTCCCCATTGATGTCTATGGGGAAATAGTGCACAAACACGTCAAAGCAGCGCTTGTATTTGGGTGAGGTATGAAGCTCAAGCAAACCATATCGCCCGCACAAGCCTGCTTTTTGCAAACCTGTAATAGCAGCGCTATGAAAGGTGAGCGGAGAAAATAGCGTAAAGTAATTAGCGAGCAGCCATAACGCAAAACTCGTAATCTGGCTTAATGTTTGTAAAAACTGAAGTATATGTGTGGTGGGAGGTGTATTTATAGGCATTTGAGGTTTGCCCCTCCTGGTAGGAATGTATATCCCATACGTCACTAGCTCATGGACTCTTGCCATTTACATGAAAGAAATATATATATATATATATATATATATAAACAAGAGGAAATACAGAAATGTTGTCTACCTCTTTGATAAAATCTAGATTATCCACAGTTAATAGCAAAATGGATTACGATAGAGAGTAGGCAGCAAAAAAACAGGTTTGAAACAAAAATTCTTAAAAGGATACTAAACCCAAATTATTTTCTTTAATGATTCAGATAGAGCATGCAATTTTCTAATTTACTCCTATTATCAAATTTTCTTTGTTCTCTCTTTATTTAAAAAGTGGGAATGTAAAGCTTAGGAGCCGGCCCTTTTTAGGTTAAGCACCCTAGATAGCGCTTGTTTATTGGTGACTACATTCAGCCAACTAATAAGCAAGCGTAACCCAAGTTCTGAACCAAAAATGGGCCAACTCCTAAGCTTTACATTCCGGCTTTTTAAATAAAGATAGAATGAAGAAAAACTGATAATAGGGGTAAATTAGAAAGTTGCTTAAAATGGCATGCTCTATCTGAATCATAAAGGAAAATGTTGGATTTAGTATCCCTTAAAGTATATTAATCAGCTGCATTCAAAATATCCTGTATAGTAGCAGATTTTAATAGGGCTTTCAAAGCAGTGGCTCTTCTGATAAAGTGAACAGCAAAAAGGAACTGATACCAATTTCCTTCATAATTAATTTCACCTACCTAGCAATCGTGGTAGTAGAGACTGGTTTTAAGGAGAAATGGAGATTAGTTGAGACTGAGAAGATTTCTGAAATATGAGGTTCTAGATTCATATTTTTTTTTTTTTTTAATGTTAAATACACATGGATTTGGTAGATGAGAGAAACTCTGCAAAACAAAGTAGAAAGAGTAGTGTAGTTTACTTTGCAGTAAGTTAAGGGAGTTCTTGGAAGATCTATTCCTGGAAAGAGAAATAGCATGCCTCACATCCCAAAATGAAGTATACAAATCTGTGGATGTCAGCCCAAGTGGATCTCAGGAATAGCAGAGATTGAAACTTAACCAGCCAAATAAGTCCCTCTAGTTAAGTTGATGGAATAATATAATAATCTGCAATCAAAGATATGGGTGAGTACTGAATGATTTAATTCAGAGGAGCTGAAAGGGATCCATGTTCCTCTGAATCGACCAACAAAACCTTCAGGACCATACAGATTTGTAGCATTTTTCTCTTGGGCTCATGATTCCTGCAGGAGATCTACAGTAGCTGTAGATGAAGTATCATCCATGCTATGAGACAGAATTATATTTTTGATGCTAAGCAAAGGTCATTTTCTAAAGAATCCAGGAAAAGATAAGAAAAAGGAGGAAAGGCAGTTTTGGGATAGAAACGACATCTCCAGAAGACAGGAGTACCCTAGTTTGGTAGGCTAGAGGGGAGTGATTAGAAGGTAATTGCATTCTGTTAAACAAACAAAATCATCCTGGAAATTATTGAAAAGCAGGAATATGATTTGGCCCAAATCTGAAAGTTAACTGTCACCCGACAGAGGATCCAGGCTTCAGCTGAAGGTAGGTTGAATCTGGAAATTCAGACCGGACATGAAAAGGTCAATAACTGAATAATCTCTCAAAGTACAAAAATAAGTAGCCTCTCAAATTATGTAAACCCCAGATTGCAATGGAAATAAAAAAATGTATGCTTACCTGATAAATTTCTTTCTTTCCGAACATAGAGAGTCCACACGTCATTACAATTACTAGTGGGATATTCACTCCTGGCCAACAGGAGGAGGCAAAGAGCACCCCAGCAAAGCTGTTAAGTGTCACTTCCCTTACCCATAACCCCCAGTCATTCAGCCAAAGGGAAATGGAAAAGAAGATAACACAAAGGTATAGAGGTGCCTGAGGTTTAGTAAAAAATGACTGTCTAATCTTAAGGGTGGGAAAGTGGACTCTCCATGTCTGGAAAGAAAGAAATGTATCAGGTAAGCATACATTTTATTTTCTTTCCTTAGACATGGAGAATCCATGACATCATTCCAATTACTAGTGGGAACCAATACCCAAACTAGAGGATACAGGAGGGAGAGCAAGACAGGTATACCTAAACAGAAGGCACCACTGCTTGAAGAACTTTTCTCCCAAAAGAGGCCTCAGCCGAGGCAAAAGTATCAAATTTGGAAAAAGTATGCAGAGAGGACCATGTTGCCACCTTGCAAATTTGTTCCACAGAAGCTTCATTTTTGAAAGCCCAAGAAAAGGAGACAGGAGGCTGCTGTCTAGCAGTCTCTCAGGAGGCTGCGGTCCAGCAGTCTCATAAGCAAAACAAATCATACTTCTCAACCAGAGGAAAAGAGAAGTTCCTTCTAAGGCCAGTTTAGTGTGCGGCTCAGCAGTGAAACTGTTAATTAGGTAACCACACCCTGTAATTAGCAATCACTGCACAATGCAGCCAGCATGGTATCAATGACTGACTCAGAAAACCCACGCTTAGCCAACTTCACGTCCTCCATTGACAGAGGCAAAGAGAATGACTGGGGATAAAGGAAGTGACACTTAACAGCTTTGCTGGGGTGCTCTTTGCCTCCTCCTGCTGGCCAGGAGTGAATATCTCACTAGTAATTGGAGTGATGTGGACTCTCCATGTCTTAGGAAAGAAATACAATTGATGTATAGATTCTGAGTGTGACTATTTGCTGTTTAGTGGAGGGGTCAGATCTTGCTTCTCAGCCTAAATTGTTGAAATGTGACTTTATGATTTAGATCTGGAAGTTTTCCAAAAATAGCTCTCTTGATTCTGAATAAGAGCTAAGAGAACTCTTTTTTAAAAACAAATGTGACCTTAGCCACTAGAGGGCGCTGGAACAACCAGTGTAATATGACGGGAATGAATAGCCTCCCAATGTGCGTATGCACTAGCAGAATCAAATACCCAGTGCAGTACTGAACCTAATAGATCAATCACCTAAAACACTAACTATGTATCCCCAATGTGGAAGACAAGCTGCACCTCTTAATACCAAAAATGGAATAAGAACTGGAATATAAGTATGGTTAACACACAAGAGGGCGCTAAATACCAACTGGGAGGTAGAATGTAAAAGGTTATTGGTGGTAATAATAACAGGCAATATATATGAGAAACTGTGAATAGATCATGGGCTCTCACCATACAGACGATACAACAAATGATATTCAGTCCCAAATATATGTGCAGTGTTCGTATATCCAATGTCCCAATGATGTAAGCAGAACCAATTGCTGCCGATAATGCTGCACTATCCTCCTGTAAGTGCCCTCTTCTCTCCTAGATGACCGGAGGCAGATACTTTGACTTAGCACACCAATGTGCTGGTAGGCGCGGACTGGCTATCAGAGCAAGCCAGTTAGCTCTCTCAGGTGCACTCTCTCTCTGTGGTAATCGTCAGAGTCTGAGCCGCTGTGTCTCCTTATGTAATGCTGATCTCCAACGCCAACAGGAACTCTCAAAGAACTAACTCCCAAGGATTGGTAATGAGGATATACTTGTAATAGAATCACATGCGATGGTATAAAATGTACTTTTAATCAATGTTAAAAACAACCATACAGATTCCACAAGTAAATATCAAGTATGTATTCTTTGCTACGCGTTTCTCGGCTACTTATGGGCCGTTTTTTCAGGCATATTTTTATAAATATTTGAATCGGCTATATATTGCCGCTCATTACCAAATCCTCCCTCCCCCCATCAGAACCAGTAGGCGTGTAGCTTTCAGCCATTGGCTATAAACCAACATCCAGCTGATACTTAGTAACGTAATTTGAATGGATATATATACAATACAAATTTCAAACAATAGTATATTCATACAAAGTTGCAAATATAGTTATCTACTTAATATTGCAGACATCCATATTTTCCCTCTTGAGAATAACCTTCGACAGATAACGCTTTGTGAGATCTCTCGATCTCACTTCCAATGTGCAACACAGTTAAAAACTAAATTATATATATATATATATATATATGAAAATCCTGTCATGTGAGATTTGATTTCCACTACCAAATACTGACAACTTGGATAGGATGAAGTAAATATCGATCTAAGTGAATATATATTCAGGGTTTATATTGTGTATAATTTTCTCATATGATTTATTAAAGGGACTTCCTGTCGTAAAGTAAATGTTATTAGGTGAATTTCTTTGCGGTAATTCTTTACCCAAAATAGAACTCTTTACTTTTATTTGAGTGATAAACCCTATATGTCTGAAAATCAAAACAACAATATATAGATATATAAATTCAAATGAATGTGAAATGGGTATGATATTAAGTAAATGACATCAGTGATGGAAAAGAGATGGCCAAAAATCCTGCAACATCTATTGCACTATCTGAATCGATTTAAAGGGGTATTTTGCTCCTATTTTGTATACCTATTGTAAAGTGTCAACCCTATACATAATGTGTATTTAAGTACAATCATCCCAAATAGTACACCTATAGTGATGGTATCTTCACTGCAATATACTCTTCAGTTAAAGAGATTTTTTTGCAACCATTTATACAGTGTCTAGATTCAGTATCTATATTCTAGTTATGTACATATAAGATATATCTAATGTCCTATAAGGGTGACACACTGAAATAAAACATTATTAGTTTATTATAATAGTTATATGCTTCAATATTTTTGGATAATGATGTATTAAGGTGAACATTTTGTAAATAATACTAATTTGTGTCTCAAGTAATTGTGGATTGTGTAAAAGAATAGTGAGTTATATGTAGAAATACAAAACAAAGTGGAGGACCCTTAATGGTCAAAGTGCTACTGCTATTAGTTATTATATCAGGAATCACCAATAGTTCCTGATTATGTGCATATCAATAATATAATGGTTACAGTGGTATATGTGATGTATCTACATGATACTGCTACGAGTACTAAGGATAAATCATGAACCTAATATGTGTTAAAGTGGGGAGACCATATAAAAGCCCGATATCATGACATGTTGCTATGTGCAATATACAATGGATTATGTCCTATGTAGACTAATATGTGCTTATATGTGTATAACAAATATAAAACTAATCCCTAATCTAGGTCTATAATACGTGTGTGTTAATATATAAAGATACCAAACATTAATAAAAATAAGGTGAAATATACACTAAAAATTATAAAGAGATTCATATTAGAAAGCTGCAGAGTCAATAACTTCGTTGAGACCATCTGGAAAAAATGATCCAAATTTATGGATCCAAAAAGTCTCTCTTTGACGAAGCTTGATGAATCTATTGTACTTGTTAGAGGGTAAAATGCTTTTAATGGGGGTGATTTTGAAACAACATGGTTCCCCCTTGTGTTCTTGTATATGGTGTCTTGAGACACTATGTTTATCAGATTCATATCGAATGTTTCTGAAGTGTTCGCTCCATCTGGTGGTTATATATTGACACATATAGCATCTTGATTTACCACATCTAAAAACACCTTTACGGCCCATTTTGTTATTATTATTATTATTATTCGGTGTACCTTTGATTGCTTTTTTGGAGATGACCACTGAATAATAATAATAATAATAACAAAATGGGCCGTAAAGGTGTTTTTAGATGTGGTAAATCAAGATGCTATATGTGTCAATATATAACCCATGGAGCAAAAAAGATTACAGCACATACGACAGGAGGGTCATATCAGATAGGGCAATACCTCACATGCAGCTCATCTTTCGTTATCTATGTGTTATCCTGTAAATGTGGGATACAGTACCTAGGGCGCACAATACGCAACATTCGCACCAGATGGAGCGAACACTTCAGAAACATTCGATATGAATCTGATAAACATAGTGTCTCAAGACACCATATACAAGAACACAAGGGGGAACCATGTTGTTTCAAAATCACCCCCATTGAAAGCATTTTACCCTCTAACAAGTACAATAGATTCATCAAGCTTCGTCAAAGAGAGACTTTTTGGATCCATAAATTTGGATCATTTTTTCCAGATGGTCTCAACGAAGTTATTGACTCTGCAGCTTTCTAATATGCATCTCTTTATAATTTTTAGTGTATATTTCACCTTATTTTTATTAATTTTTGGTATCTTTATATATTAACACACACGTATTATAGACCTAGATTAGGGATTAGTTTTATATTTGTTATACACATATAAGCACATATTAGTCTACATAGGACATAATCCATTGTATATTGCACATAGCAACATGTCATGATATCGGGCTTTTATATGGTCTCCCCACTTTAACACATATTAGGTTCATGATTTATCCTTAGTACTCGTAGCAGTATCATGTAGATACATCACATATACCACTGTAACCATTATATTATTGATATGCACATAATCAGGAACTATTGGTGATTCCTGATATAATAACTAATAGCAGTAGCACTTTGACCATTAAGGGTCCTCCACTTTGTTTTGTATTTCTACATATAACTCACTATTCTTTTACACAATCCACAATTACTTGAGACACAAATTAGTATTATTTACAAAATGTTCACCTTAATACATCATTATCCAAAAATATTGAAGCATATAACTATTATAATAAACTAATAATGTTTTATTTCAGTGTGTCACCCTTATAGGACATTAGATATATCTTATATGTACATAACTAGAATATAGATACTGAATCTAGACACTGTATAAATGGTTGCAAAAAAATCTCTTTAACTGAAGAGTATATTGCAGTGAAGATACCATCACTATAGGTGTACTATTTGGGATGATTGTACTTAAATACACATTATGTATAGGGTTGACACTTTACAATAGGTATACAAAATAGGAGCAAAATACCCCTTTAAATCGATTCAGATAGTGCAATAGATGTTGCAGGATTTTTGGCCATCTCTTTTCCATCACTGATGTCATTTACTTAATATCATACCCATTTCACATTCATTTGAATTTATATATCTATATATTGTTGTTTTGATTTTCAGACATATAGGGTTTATCACTCAAATAAAAGTAAAGAGTTCTATTTTGGGTAAAGAATTACCGCAAAGAAATTCACCTAATAACATTTACTTTACGACAGGAAGTCCCTTTAATAAATCATATGAGAAAATTATATACAATATAAACCTTGAATATATATTCACTTAGATCGATATTTACTTCATCCTATCCAAGTTGTCAGTATTTGGTAGTGGAAATCAAATCTCACATGACAGGATTTTCATCTATATATATATATATAATTTATTTTTTAACTGTGTTGCACATTGGAAGTGAGATCGAGAGATCTCGCAAAGCGTTATCTGTCGAAGGTTATTCTCAAGAGGGAAAATATGGATGTCTGCAATATTAAGTAGATAACTATATTTGCAACTTTGTATGAATATACTATTGTTTGAAATTTGTATTGTATATGTATCCATTCAAATTACGTTACTAAGTATCAGCTGGATGTTGGTTTATAGCCAATGGCTGAAAGCTACACGCCTACTGGTTCTGATGGGGGGAGGGAGGATTTGGTAATGAGCGGCAATATATAGCCGATTCAAATGTTTATACAAATATGCCTGAAGAAACGGCCCATAAGTAGCCGAGAAACGCGTAGCAAAGAATACATACTTGATATTTACTTGTGGAATCTGTATGGTTGTTTTTAACATTGATTAAAAGTACATTTTATACCATCGCATGTGATTCTATTACAAGTATATCCTCATTACCAATCCTTGGGAGTTAGTTCTTTGAGAGTTCCTGTTGGCGTTGGAGATCAGCATTACATAAGGAGACACAGCGGCTCAGACTCTGACGATTACCACAGAGAGAGAGTGCACCTGAGAGAGCTAACTGGCTTGCTCTGATAGCCAGTCCGCGCCTACCAGCACATTGGTGTGCTAAGTCAAAGTATCTGCCTCCGGTCATCTAGGAGAGAAGAGGGCACTTACAGGAGGATAGTGCAGCATTATCGGCAGCAATTGGTTCTGCTTACATCATTGGGACATTGGATATACGAACACTGCACATATATTTGGGACTGAATATCATTTGTTGTATCGTCTGTATGGTGAGAGCCCATGATCTATTCACAGTTTCTCATATATATTGCCTGTTATTATTACCACCAATAACCTTTTACATTCTACCTCCCAGTTGGTATTTAGCGCCCTCTTGTGTGTTAACCATACTTATATTCGAGAACTCTTTTTTGACTTCCAAAAATAAGGAATTACTGTGCGAGGAGGAGAAACCATTCTGGAAAAGAGACATTTTTAAAAGTTGTAGACTAGTAATAGAGAGGGGCTGGGAAGATGGCCTGGATAGAGGATGAAAGTAATACTATTATGCTTGCCAAAGTCCTGACTGGGAAAGATAGGTTTTTTTCAGTAAGGAATACATTTCCAAATGTTTGTTTTATTTTGTCCTTCCGTCTGAGGGAAGAAGATACAACATCAACAACTGGCTTGAGGATATTGGTAAAGATCCAAGGGGCCAAAAGTGAAGTAGGTGAATTACCATAGGTGGTTTCGCAAAAAGTGCACATGAATAGGGACTGTGAGGTATGCGTCTGTTAAGCCTAGACAAACCAACCATTGTCTAGAAGAAAAACCACACAGATGGTGAATGCCTTCCCATTTGAAGTATTGGTGAGCGACAAAATTAAATAAAATCTGAGTACACCTAAAATAGCCTTAAGGGCCCATTGATCTTGAGGTTATGGCTAACTGACTAGTAAAATTTGAGTCTTTTTAGAGAAATAAGTGGCAAGGTTTTGACTTACCCGAAGGGGACTTTCCTCTATATTCCAGAATCTCCCTCTAGTTGGAAAGAAGGCTGATGTAGTTGGTGGGTTTTGTGAAAACTGTGAACTGTTTTAGGCATTCTGGTAGGGAAAGTGACCACCTGCCTTTCCTGGCCTATCTGAAAAAGTGATTAGGTTAGCAACGATGAAAAAGAACTACTCCTGCACTCTGGAAACTGCATTTTTTTAATGAGTGTTTTTTGTTATTTAAAGTGATGCTGCTGGATAAAACAAAATTTGCCTTGGTAATCATTAGGGGTGGACTGTGGGAATTCCAGGGCATTCGAGTTATTGTCATGATTTTTCACCTAAACCACAACTCAAAATGTAGGATTTAGAATGAGCGTGTAAAGTATCTCATCTTATAGTTATGTGTCCTTCTGTCAAAGCTGACAAGGTTGACTAATTTTTAATTTTACTTTTTTTTTTTTTCAGGTTTCTTTGGGCATCTTTTAGAGTGTACTGTTTTATAGAGTGTGTTTGTTTTATAACATTTTTGTTTTTCTGGTATTGTTGACAGAGGAAAGTTTAAAGAGACAGTATACACATATTTTTATATAATTGCATGTAATAGACAAAGAATAATATGCACAGATGCTGATTTAAAAATCCAGTATAAAACCTTTTAAAAACTTACTTATTAGCTCCCAGTAAAGCAATGTTGATGAGGTTTGGCTGGGACACCCACTGAAAGGGGCTGGTAAAACAAGAAGAGCAGACACTCCCCCTTTCCTGCATATATAAAAAGACAGATAACAAACAGGAGCCAACAGGAGTCTGTAAACGCGTGTATATATATCTAACAATGTGGGCTTGGTTAGGGGTCTGAAAATCAGCACGTCATTAAAAAAATAAATAATTTTTTCCAAAAACACTACCAGCAGGAGTCTGTAAACGCGTGTATACATCTGATATTGTGGGCTTGATTATGGGTCTGAAAATCAGCACGTTATTAAAAAAATAAGCAAAACTATACATTTTTCCAAAAATACTACCAGATGGGCTAGATAAATAAATCATCAACAAAACATTTAAGTAAAAAAAAAATATGGTGCAATGCCCCTTTAATAGCTGTTAGGTAGAAGCGGCTCCACAGTTGCAACAGGTTTTGTCATTAAGATATTAGTTTCACACACAAGTATAGCACTTTTCAAGGAAACGTAGTCCAAATACTTCAGGATATATATATAATTTTTATTTTTACTCCAAACGCATATATTTACAAAGTGTTTGTTGAAAAAAAATATACATCAACAGAAAACAATAAAAATAACTTAAAGGACCAGTCAATAAAGTAGATTTGCATAATCAACAAATGCATGATAAAAAGACAATGCAATAGCACTTAATTTATATCTATTTCCACTCCACCCTGTATCATGTGACAGCCATCAGCCAATCACAAATGCATATACGTATATGCTGTGAATTCTTGCACATGCTCAGTAGGAGCTGGTGACTCAAAAAGTTTAAATATAAAAAGACTGGGCACATTTTGTTAATTTAAGTAAATTGGAAAGTTGTTTAAAATTGCATGCTCTATCTGAATCATGAAGTTTAATTTTGACTTGAGTGTCCCTTTAAGCCCTTCAGGAACAAAAAAAAAAATCCAATTGACTTCTATTATTACATTTGCTTTGTTCCCATGGTATTCTTTGTTGAAGAGATACCTAGGTAGGTGTGTGGAGAACTACATGGCAGGAGATAGTGCTGGGTCAGTCCATCTCAAGTGGTCAACATATTTGTAAAGTTGGTTGCTTGACCATTTTTAATTGACCTAATTTTTGTGGTATTGGTATTGCAAAACCACTAGTTTTTTTATTCTTACCGTAAATTGCTTTGTTTAGCCACAGCAGCCATCTTTGTGTGTAAATGACAAATTTTGGTTATACAGATGTTTTCGGAAACCTCAATATCTCAGCTCAGGATGGTCCTAGCTCCTTGGAACAAAAACTAATCTCTAGATCACATTACAAGGTACATGTTCATATATAAACATTTTGCACATTCTTGATCCTTAGAACTTCAATTTTAAGGGTCAATTTATAATTGGAAGGGTTCAAGTTAGTACAGTGTGCATGCAGAACATTTCAGGTTTAATGCTTCTCATATTTCTTTGTTGTAATGTATGTAAGTGCAATTTTTTAACATATACTCTAACTTTCAAGTTGATTATCACTGTTGAGGACCAGATAACAACCTGGCATTTTTCTTTCCTAATTTATGGAGAGTCCACAACGTAATTCAATTACTAGTGGGAATATAACTCCTGGCCAGCAGGAGGAGGCAAAGAGCACCACAGCAAAGCTGTTAAGTGTCACTCCCCTACCCATAATCCCCAGTCATTCTCTTTGCCTCTGTCAATGGAGGAGGTGAAGTTTGGTGTCTGAAGAAATGAATTCTTTTTTCAGGGTACTTTTTCCTGCAAGCAAGGATTTCGGTTTAGCTGAGCCCACGTCAATCTCTTCAGTAGAGTACTGGTGGCTTTTAAGCAGTTAGGAAGTTGTGAGGTAGTCCTTGCTTTGTTTCCTAACACATTGCTGCCCATGGTACAGAAAGCCAGAGTTGGTTACTATGTTCTTTCTTTTTCTACAGGTCTCTGTAAGGAGTATGTGTCCTTTCACGCCTTGTGAGCTGTCTTCCTGCCAGACAACTAGATTGCAGGTAAGTGCTTTTGTCTTCTAGGTCTTGGAGACTTGCACTTCAGAAGAATATTTCATATGCAGTAGATGGGGATATTTTAAAAATCCTTTATACAGGATTCTCTTTGGCAGTGGGCAGGCATATTATGTATGTTGAGACTAGGGGGTTAATTTTCCCTTTATTGGGACATTTTTCCTCTTTGGGCTAAATTTGTTGAACTACTTTCTTAGTATGTGTGTGGGGCTTATGTTTTATACAGGAATTTATGTATAAACTTAACATTTGGCAGTTGGTTTTCTTTGCTTGCTTAGCTAGAACAGACTAACTGACAGACTGCTTGAGCGTTTGTGTAAATTTAGCTCCAGTGTTGTAGGCAAACGCACGCCTTTTACTTGCTGCATAGTTTTCTCTCTGCCGGTCATGCGACTTCTCTCTGCTGTCGGATATTCGCAGAGTGGCGTCATTGAATTTCAGTCTCTTCAGTGCCAATCTACTATACGATCGTTTTAGAGACTTTTGGCAGAAAAATTGTGTATAAGTGTTACGGTAAGGCACCTCAGCCTGTCTGAGGTGTAGGGAGCTTGATTGGTTTATTATTTTAAAGGATTTTTGCATAACGTTAAGCGGCTCTGGTATTACAAATTCTTAAAGTGACAGTGTATTTACAAAATTTCTACAATTTGGGGAATTTTTTATTTAGTATTATGGACAAGGAAGACTCTGTGTCTTTTGACAAATGCTTGTTAAGCCTAGAGGCACAAATTGTTTTAGCTATAACACTTCAATTGAAAGATAAATTGTTGACCGCTGAGCCCAATGTCTCTCAGGATGATGCTGTTCAGGCAATGCCACAGCTTTCTCCTCAAACGTCCCAAGCATCTATGGCGTCACATACAGTGACCTAAGGCTCTCAAACTAGCCAATTCCTTTATTTCTGATGCTAACATGCAAATTATTAGACTGGGAGCCAAGGTGTCTGGCTTCACTGTCCTAGCCCGCAGGGCATTGTAGCTAAAATCTTGGTCAGCTGATGTTACCTCTAAGTCCAAGCTTCTGGTGCTTCCTTACAAGAGTAAGACCTTGTTCAGACCTGGTCTGGCAGAAATCATTTCTGATATTACGGGTGGAAAAGGGTCTTTTCTACCGCAAGACAAGAAGAACAGACTCAAAGGACGTCAAAGTAATTTTCGTTCCTTTCGTAACTTCAACGGTGAAAAGTCTTCCTCTTCCAAGCAGGAGCAGTCCAAGTCTTCTTAGAATAAGGGGAAGCATTCAAAGAAACCCTCAGTTGAGTCTAAGTCAGCATGACCCCCGGGCCTGGATCGGATCAAGTGGGGGGCAGACTTTCCCTGTTTTATCAAGCGTGGAGACGAGATGTCCCAGATCCTTGGACTGTGGACATAGTATCTCAGGGTTACAAAATAGAATTCAAAACTTTCTCTCCCAGGGGCAGATTCCACCTCTCAAGATTATCTGCAGACCAGGTAAAAGGAGAGGCATTCTTGAACTGCGTTCAGGACCTTTCCTCCCTGGGAGTGATTGTTCCAATTCCAGTAAGGGAACAGGGTCTAGGATTCTAATCAAATCTGTTCGTTTTGCCCAAAAAAGAGGGAACCTTTCGACCCATTTTAGACCTAGTGCCTCAATAAGTTTCTCAGGCTACCATCCTTCAAAATGGAAACCATTCATTCGATTCTTCCTTTGGTCCAAGATGGTCAGTTCATGAAGACCATAGACCTGAAGGACGCGTATCTTCATGTTACCATCCACAGGGATCATCACAAATTCCTGAGATTTGCCTTTCTAGACAAACACTTTCAGTTTGTGGCTCTTCCGTTTGGCCTTGCCACAGCTCCCAGAATTTTCTCAAAGGTTCTGGGGGCTCTCTTGGCAGTGATCAGGTCTCGCGGAATTGCAGTGGAGCTCTACCTGGACATATTGGTTCAGGCGCCATCTTTTCAACAAGCAAACTCTAATACAGAGATCTTGTTGTTTTTTTCTACGTTCCCACGGTTGGAAAGTGAATCTGGAAAAGAGTTCCCTTGTTCCAGCTACAATAGGGGACCATAATAGACCATAATAGATTCCCTATCTCTGAAAATCAGAAAATCCAGAATTCTCTCATCCTGCTTCTCTCTACAGTCTACTGTTCGGACATCAGTGGCTCAATGTTATGATGGTAGCTTCCATGGACATCATTCCCTTTGCTCTATTCCATTTGAGAGCTCTGCAATTATGCATGTTCAGAAAATGGAACAGAGACCATTCGGATCTGTCTCATAGGATAGATCTAGACCAGTTGACAAAAGACTCCCGTGGTGGCTTTCTCAGGACCATCTGTCTCAGGGCACATGCTTCCAGAGACCTTCCTGGGTGATTGTGACCGCAGACGCTAGGCTGGGGAGCAGTCTGGGATTCGTTAAAGCCACAGGGACTATGGACTTGGGAGGAGTCTGCTCTCTCCAGAAACATCTTGAAATTGAGAGCGATTTACAACGCTCTGATGGCTTGGCCTCAATTGTCCTTAGCCCGGGTTTATCAGGTTTCAGTCGGACAACATCACCTCAGTGGCTTACATCAACCACCAGGGAGGAACTCGGAGTTCCTTAGCCATGAAGGAGGTGGCACGGATTATTCAGTGGGCGGAAGCTCACAATTGTTGTCTATCTGCCATCCACAACTGGGAAGCGGATTTCCTGAGCAGACATTTTATCCCGGGAGTGGGCTCTCCATCCGGAAATGTTCTCCAGGTAAACCCTCAAATGGGGGGTGCCGAAGTTGGATCTGATGGCATCTCGGCAGAATGCCAAGCTTCCAAGGTACGGTTCAAGGTCAAGATATCCTCAGGCCGCTCTGATAGATGCTCTGGCGGTTCCTTGGGATTTCGGTCTATCATACCTGTTTCCTCGGTTTGCGCTCCTTCTAGTTATTGCTCATATCAAAGAGGAGAGAGCATTGGTAATTCTAATAGCTTCTGCATGGCCTCGCAGGATCTGGTATGAAGACTTAGTGAAGATGTCATCTCGGCCACCCTGGAGGTTGCCTCTGAGGAAGGACCTTCTAACTCAGGGTCCATTCCTCCATCCAAATCTTGTTTCTCTGAAGCTGACTGCTTGGAGATTGATCGCTTAGTTCTGTCTAAGCGTGGATTTTCTGAGTTGGTCATTGAGACCATGATCCAGGCTCTCAAGTCTGTTACCCGGAAAATTTACCATAAGGTATTGCTAAAAACATAATTTATATAAGAACTTTCCTGATAAATTCATTTCTTTCATATTGGCAAGAGTCCATGAGCTAGTGACGTATGGCATATACAATCCTACCAGGAGGGGCAAAGTTTCCCAAACCTCAAAATGCCTATAAATACACCCCTCACCACACGCACAATTCAGTTTTAATGAATAGCCAAGTAGTGGGGTGATAAAGAAAGGAGTAAAAAGCATCAACAAAGGAATTTGGAAATAATTGTGCTTTATACAAAAAAATCATAACCACTATAAAAAGGGTGGGCCTCATGGACTCTTGCCAATATGAAAGAAATTCATTTATCAGGTAAGTTCTTACATAAATTATGTTTTCTTTCATGTAATTGACAAGAGTCCATGAGCTAGTAACGTATGGGATATCAATACCCAAGATGTGGAACTCCACGCAAGAGTCACTAGAGAGGGAGGGATAAAAATAAACAACAGCCAAATGCTGGAAAACTAATCCACAACCCAAAATATAAGTTATTCTCATGAAGAAAAGAAAAACTTAAAACATCAGCAGAAGAATCAAACTGAAACAGCTGCCTGAAGAACTTTTCTACCAAAAACTGCTTCAGAAGAAGCAAATACATCAAAAGGGTAGAATTTAGTAAATGTATGCAAAGAGGACCAAGTCGCTGCTTTGCAAATCTGATCAACTGAAGCTTCATTCTTAAAAGCCCACAAAGTGGAGACTGATCTAGTAGAATGGGCTGTAATTCTCTGAGGCGGGGCTTGACCCGACTCCAAATAAGCTTGAAGAATCAAAGCTTTAACCAAGAGGCCAAGGAAATCACAGAGGCCTTCTGACCTTTCCTAGGACCAGAAAATATAACAAATAGACTAGAAGTCTTCCTGAAAGCTTTAGTAGCTTCAACATAATATTTCAAAGCTCTCACCACATCCAAAGAATGTAAGGATCTTTCAAAAGGATTCTTAGGATTAGGACACAAGGAAGGGACAACAATTTTTCTACTAATGTTCACAACCTTAGGTAAAAATTCAAATGAAATCCGCAAAACCGCCTTATCCTGATTAAAAATCAGAAAAGGAGATTCACAAGAAAGAGCAGATAGCTCAGAAACTCTTCTAGCAGAAGAGATAGCCAAAAGGAACACTTTCCAAGAAAGTAGTCTAATATCCAAAGAATGCACAGGCTCAAAAGGAGGAGCCTTTAACGCCTTCAAAACCAAATTAAAGTGAAGGTAAAGTTTATGTAATTTGAATATATCTATGTATTCCTTGAACATAGAATATGCTAATCGCTAACTTTATTTTATAAAAAAAATTATATCTGTCTTTTTTTTAACTATATTTTTCCCTACCGTTCTGTCCATAACTCCTCCCAACCTCTACATCCGGTTTGTAATGTGCTGTTACGTATAGAATGATCCTACCCGGCTCTATACGTAACAGCAGGAGCGTGTTCACGATGAGCAATCTAACTGCGCATGCGCGATTCTAAGCGCACCCATCTCCTTTCAACCAACATTAACTGGCCTTAAGCAGAAACAGTACGCATGCGCGAAACTAGAACACCCGGTGTAGTCTTTGATGGAGAAATAGACTCTAGCGCATGCGCAGTATATCGAGTAGGCGGATGACGTTGGGTCACGGCCACCTAACGGCCAGAAATTCAACTGGTTGCTCTAAAAACGTGACCAGAAATAAAAAAAAAAAAATACAAAACGGGATGATTGTGAAAATTGGCAAAAAAGGATTTTAAATAGAAAATAAAGGCTTTTGAAGTAATAATGTAAAAAATCATGAATGAAAGTCCCATTCATTTTTAAAAAATAATTGGATTCTGTATCAGTGTCAAGGTAACTTTACCTTCACTTTAAGACTCCAAGGAGGAGAAATTGATTTAATGACAGGCTTAATACGAACTAAAGCCTGTACAAAACAGTGAATATCAGGAAGATTAGCAATCTTTCTGTGAAATAAAACAGAAGAGATTTGTCCCTTCAAGGAACTTGCAGACAAACCCCTATCCAAACCATCCTGGAGAAACTGTAAAATTCTAGGAATTCTAAAAGAATGCCAAGAGAATTTATGTGAAGAACACCATGAAATGTAAGTCTTCCAAACTCGATAATAAATCTTCCTAGAGACAGATTTACGAGCGAAACCTCTGTGACTTAATACTAAGCGTTCAATTTCCATACCTTCAAATTTAATGATTTGAGATCCTGATGGAAAAATGGACCTTGAGACAGTAGGTCCGGCCTTAACGGAAGTGGCCAAGGTTGGCAACTGGACATCCAAACAAGATCCGCATACCACAACCTGTGGGGCCATGCTGGAGCCACCAGCAACACAAATGATTATTGCATGATGATCTTGGAGATCACTCTTGGAAGAAGTACTAGAGGCGGGAAGATATAAGCAGGTTGATAACACCAAGGAAGTGTCAGTGCATCTACTGCTTCCGCCTGAGAATCCCTGGACCTGGACAGGTATCTGGGAAGTTTCTTGTTTAGATGAGAAGCCATCAGATCTATTTCTGGAAGACCCCACATCTGAACAATCTGAGAAAACACATCCGGATGGAGAGACCACTCCCCTTGATGTAAAGTCTGACGGCTGAGATAATCCGCCTCCCAATTGTCTACACCTGGGATTTTGAACCGCAGAAATTAGACAGAAGCTGGATTCCGCCCAAACAAATATCCGAGATACTTATTTCATAGATTGGGGACTGTGAGTCCCACCCTGATGATTGACATATGCAACCCTTGTGATATTGTCTGTCTGAAAACAAATGAAGAGATAGTAATCTAGACTTAGATCAGCATTCCAAGATTTAAGCCACAAAGCTCTACTACCTAAAATAGCTAAAGACATGGATCTAACATCCATTTTGATATCAAAAATAGCATCACAAATAAAATGATTAGCATGTTGTACTAAACGAACAATTTTATAAAGATTGTAAGCTCTTTGGATTAAGTACCCCTCAAGATTCAATTTGTGGCAGTAAAGAAGCAAAAATATTGGTACAAGTACAAATCCGCAAATCTAGAATTCCAAAATCCAAACATTCTGAAATCCAAACTTTAAAAAAATAATCAAAAATTACTTTTCCCCCCAGTTGTAAGTCACAACCTTCCCTGCCTGTGTCTGGTTTTATTTATGTGTTCTAAAATGCAAATAGTAGAAATTTAAAACAAGAACTATTATCTTTATTAGAGTAATGTACTATATTTCTGATGGTACTGTATACAAAATCATAAAAATACTTTATGTATAAGCTGTATTATGACATTTAAATATTCCCTAAATGACATAAAAAACAATGTATATTTGATCTCATCCCCTCTCCAAGCTGTCCATTTTATAGATGTAATTTATACAAATTATATTATACAAATCATGTGCCCGTTTTTAATAGTATTTTTAAAAAACGTTCTTTCACCCACCAATGTTTACCTTCACTTTAAAGGGACAGTCAACACCAGAATTTTTGTTGTTTAAAAAGAAAGATAATCCCTTTATTACCCATTCCCCAGTTTTGCATATCCAACACAGTTATAATAATACACGTTTTACCTCTGTAATTATCTTGTATCTAAGCCTCTGCTGACTGCCCCCTTATTTCAGTTCTTTTGACAGACATGCAGTTTAGCCAATCAGTGCTCACTCCTAGGTCACTTTACGTGCATGAGCTCAATGTCATCTATATGAAACATGTGAACTAATGCCCTCTAGTGGTCAAACTGTATTCAGATTAGAGGCAGTCTTCAAGGTCTAAGAAATTAGCATATGAACCTCCTAGGTTTAGCTTTCAACTAAGAATACCAAGAGAACAAAGCAAAATTGGTGATAAAAGTAAATTGGGAAGTTGTTTAAAATTGCATGCCCTATTTAAATCATGAAAGTTTTTTTTGGACTTGACTGTCCCTTTAAGTCAAAATTAAACTTACATAATTCAGATACAGCATGCAATTTCAAACAACTTTTCAATTAATTTTCATAATCAAAATGTGTACAATATTTGCATGCAGATTTCCCTGAGGCACCAGCTCCTGGGTATGCGCAAGAATTTACAATATAAACATATATGCATTCTGTGATTGGCTGATTGCTGTCATATGATGCAAGTGTAGAGAAAAACTGAAATTTGGCAGGGAAAAAAGATAAATCTGATTTGAAATGTAATGTTTTTGCATTGTCTTTATTATGCATTTGTTGATTTTGCAATTGTACTGTATTTAAATGGTCCTTTAAAGGGACGGTCAAGTCCAAAAAAACTCATGTTTCAAATAGGGCATGTAATTTTAAACAACTTTCCAATTTACTTTTACCACCAATTTTGCTTTGTTCTCTTGGTATTCTTAGTTGAAAGCTAAACCTAGGAGGTTCATATGTTAATTTCTTAGACCTTGAAGGTCGCCTCTAATCTAAAAACAGATAGTTTTTCACCAAAAGAGGTCATAAATTCACGTGTTTCATATAGATAACATTAAGCTCATGCACATGAATTTACCATGGAGACAGCTCCGATTGGCTAAAATGTAAGTCTGTCAAAAGAACTGAAATAAAGGAGCAGCCTGCTGAGCCTTAGATACAAAGTAATTACAGAGGTTAAACGTGTATAATTATAACTGTGTTGGTTATGCAAAACAGACTTTCCCTGTTTTATCAAGCGTGGAGACGAGATGTCCCAGATCCTTGGGCTGTGGACATAGTATCTCAGGGTCACAAAATAGAATTCAAAATAGAATTCAAAACTTTCTCTCCCAGGGACAGATTCCACCTCTCAAGATTATCTGCAGACCAGGTAAAAAGAGAGGCATTCTTGAACTGCGTTCAAGACTTTTCCTCCCTGGGAGTGATTGTTCCAATTCCAGTAAGGGAACAGGGTCTAGGATTCTAATCAAATCTGTTAGTTTTGCCCAAAAAGGAGGGAACCTTTCGACCCATTTTAGACCTAGTGCCTCAACAAGTTTCTCAGGGTACCGTCCTTCAAAATGGAAACCATTCATTCGATTCTTCCTTTGGTCCAAGATGGTCAGTTCATGAAGACCATAGACCTGAAGGACGCGTATCTTCATGTTCCCATCCACAGGGATCATCACAAATTCCTGAGATTTGCCTTTCTAGACAAACACTTTCAGTTTGTGGCTCTTCCGTTTGGCCTTGCCACAGCTCCCAGAATTTTCTCAAAGGTTCTGGGGTCTCTCCTGGCAGTGATCAGGTCTCGGGGAATTGCAGTGGAGCTCTACCTGGACATAATGGTTCAGGCGCCATCTTTTCAACAAGCAAACTCTCATACAGAGATCTTGTTGTTTTTTTCTACGTTCCCACGGTTGGAAAGTGAATCTGGAAAAGAGTTCCCTTGTTCCAGCTACAATAGGGGACCATAATAGATTCCCTATCTCTGAAAATCATAAAATCCAGAATTCTCTCATCCTGCTTCTCTCTACATTCTACTGTTCGGCCATCAGTGGCTCAATGTTTTGATGGTCGCTTCCATGGACATCATTCCCTTTGCTCGATTCCATTTGAGAGCTCTGCAATTATGCATGTTCAGACAATGGAACAGAGACAATTCGGATCTGTCTCATAGGATAGATCTAGACCAGTTGACAAGAGACCGTCTCCCGTGGTGGCTTTCTCACGACCATCTGTCTCAGGGCACATGCTTCCGGAGACCTTCCTGGATGATTGTGACCGCGGACGCTAGGCTGGGGAGTAGTCTGGGACTCGTTAAAAGCACAGGGACTATGGACTTGGGAGGAGTCTGCTCTCTCCATAAACATCTTGAAATTGAGAGTGATTTACAACGCTCTGATGGCTTGGCCTCAATTGTCCTTAGCCCGGGTTTATCAGGTTTTAGTCGGACAACATCACCTCAGTGGCTTACATCAGCCAACAGGGAGGAACTCGGAGTTCCTTAGCCATGAAGGAGGTGGCACGGATTATTCAGTGGGCGGAAGCTCACAATTGTTGTCTATCGGCCATCCACATTCCTGGAGTGGACAACTGGGAAGCGGATTTCCTGAGCAGACATTTTATCCCTGGAGTGGGTTCTCCATCCAGAGGTGTTCTCCAGGTAAACCCTCAAATGGGGGGTGCCGAAGTTGGATCTGATGGCGTCTTGGCAGAATGCCAAGCTTCCAAGGTACAGTTCAAGGTCAAGATATCCTCAGGCCGTTCTGATAGATGCTCTGGTGGTTCCTTGGAATTTCAGTCTATCATACCTGTTTCCTCGGTTTGCGCTCCTTCTACAAGTTATTGCTCGTATCAAAGAGGAGAGAGCATTGGTAATTCTAATAGCTCCTGCATGGCCTCGCAGGATCTGGTATGCAGACCTAGTGAAGATGTCATCTCGGCCACCTTGGAGGTTGCCTCTGAGGAAGGACCTTCTAACTCAGGGTCCATTCCTCCATCCAAATCTCGTTTCTCTGAAGCTGACTGCTTGGAGATTGAATGCTTAGTTCTGTCTAAGCGTGGATTTTCTGAGTTGGTCATTGAGACCATGATCCAGGCTCGCAAGCCTGTTACTCAGAAAATTTACCATAAGGTATTACTAAAATACCTTTATTGGTGTGAATCTAAGGGCTACTCTTGTAGTAGGGTCAGGATTCCTAGAATTTTGTCTTTTCTCCAGGAAGGTCTGGAGAAAGTGTTGTCAGTCAGTTCTCTGAAAGGTCAGATTTCTGCATTATCTATTTTGTTACACAAGCGTCTGGCGGATGTACCAGATGTTCAATCTTTTTGTCAGGCCCTGGTCAGAATCAGGCCTATGTTTAAACCTGTTGCTCCTCCTTGGAGCCTTAATCTTGTTCTTAAAATTTTGCAGCAGGCTCCGTTTGAGCCAATGCATTCCATAGATATTAGGTTGCTATCTTGGAAGGTTTTGTTTCTTATTGTTATCTCTTCTGCTCTGAGAGTTTCAGAACTCTCGGCTTTGCAGTGTGATTCGCCTTACCTTATCTTTCATGCGGATAAGGCGGTTCTTCGTACTAAATTTAGGTTTCATCCTAAAGTGGTTTCTTGTTCCTTCTCTCTGTCCCAATCCTTCTTCTTATAAAGAACGTCTGTTGCACAACTTGGATGGTGTGCGTGCTCTACAATTCTACCTACAGGCGACTAAGGATTTTCGCTAGTCTTCTGCCCTGTTTTTTTGTTTCTCAGGAAAGCGTAAGGGTCAAAAGGCAGGTAAGCATAAATTTTATTTTTCAGATATAAGTCCTCTATGGTAGCTTTCTGCTGTAAATATTAAGTTTAAGGGCTCCATGTACTAAGCAGTCAGCGAGCTACCCGCAACAAATCTCGCGTCAAAACTCGCAAACTGATATGTACAAAGTCGTCAACTATGTTCAAACTCGCATCTTTAAAATTGCGAGCGTACTTATCCGCCAAACCTCGCTACCTCTCCATTTTTCACTGTAATTAGACACATTTGACCACCAACTCGCCAAAAACGAATATACTAAAAAATCTATTTGTCCGCTGGCTACAATTTCCGCTCCCACCTCGTTATTTTTGCCTCGCCACCTTTTAGGTGGCGGGCAAGGTACAAAACAATAGGAAAGTCAATCTAGACGCCAGCCTAGACATATATAAAAGGCAGTAATATCAGCATTGTACAGCATAACTGGCGTCTAATTTGTCTCTCATTTCCATGTACATAAATTGCGCCAAATTTGTCGACTGTAATTAAAGAGTAATCTATATTTTAAATTTGTATTGTATAGTTGTCAATCTTTATAATTATTTTTATATTAATATTTATATATTATCAGATCCAGATGAAGCCATATCCAAATTGTAAATAAATATTACAAAAATAACGCTCTGTTATCACTCTTCAAAAAATTTTGAACAATAATAAAGTTGTTTAGATAAGTTGAACTTTTATAGGAGCAAAATTCTATTCCCGCGACTACTATGATGTTCGTGACACCTTGCATGTCACGTGTTAATAATTGGCCAGACAATTCAACTGAAAGTTAAGTACATCAGCTTAGTCGCGGCGAGCGAGGCGTCAAATTTATCAATAATCCGCCACTGCTCGCGGCGGGCTAGACTTGTCTATTTATTGGGGGATTATTAGTACATAGTGACAGCGGACACCATTTCGCCCGCAGCGAGTAACGGCGAGTTTATCCTCGTCTAAAATGACGGATGAATTGACGGCTTTGTACATGGAGCCCTAAGATTCCAGTGGTTACAGAGCTAGGGCTAGTTTAAAAAAGCCTACATTATGTATGCATTTTGAGAAATGGCAAGATGTAATATAAGCATAACATAATAAAAATGAACTGTATTTTACACCAATCATATTTATGAATGACATGGAAGAATTTCAAGTTACATGTTTAACTAGAAGCTGAGTTTCCCTCACTCAGTCTCACAGAAATTTTGTGGGAGCTTTTGGTTGCAGTAGCCAACTAGGCAGGTGTCATTATTCTGAGAACATTGTTCATGGGAACCCATGCTTTGTCCACAGTTCTTGTTTCAGGTGTTCCAAAAACATCAGTTTAACTCACAGATGTCCTCAATCAAGCCTAACCACCACTGCTCATCATAGACAATCGAAAGTCATTCCTTGGGATCAGGGGGACAAATGTCATCACTGCATGTTCTTCAAACTTTTGCAATGCAGATGTAAAGAAGCATCTAATAGTACTCTTTGATACTGTCTCAAAACAGTGACATTTTATTGTACTTAGAATTCTCTCACTTATCAAACCTGTACCTGAGTTTCAGTTCATGAAATTCAGTTATGTGGTTTTGATATAGATGCAATATTATCAGTTATTTATATAGCGCCAACAGATTCCGCAGCGATGTAAACATAGGCAGTATACAAGGTAACATTTATAGGGATCAAAGGGGTAGAGGGCCCTGTCAAAAGTTGTACTGTTTTAGTCAGCTCTTATAAAAGTGATTTACAAACAGCTGGTCTCATAGGCTTACATGAGAAGGGGAATCAAGGGGATAGCAATGGAGCAGAGGAACTGGGGTTAGGAAAGGTTAATGTAGGTTGTATGCATCCCTGAACAGAGGAATCTTTAGGGAGCACTTGAAGCTTTCAAAACTAGGGGAAAGTCTTGTGGAGCAAGGCAGAGAGTTCCATAAGATGGGAGCCAGTCTGGAGAAATCCTGTAGATGGGAATGTGAGGAGGTAATGAGAGTAGGAGGTTGTGAGCAGAGCGATAGGGATGGGAGGGAAGATTATCTGGATACAAGGTGTAAGATAGGGGGAGCAGTGTAGTTGAGAGCTTTGTGTGTCAGTCAGAATTTTGTGTTTAATCCTGGAGGCAAGAGGAAGCCAGTGAAGAGATTGGCAGAGAGGTGCCACAGACAAAGTGCAACGTGAGGAAGATTAGCCTGGCAGAGGAATTCATTATAGATTCTAAAGGAGTTAGGCAGAAGCTAGGGAGACCAGAGAGGATTGAGTTGCAGTAGTCGAGGCGGGAAAGGATTAGAGAGTGGATTAAAATCTTAGTTGTGTCTTGTGTAAGTAAATGTCTAATTTTAGAGATGTTTTTAATGTGGAAGCAGCAGGTTTTAGCCAAGGACTGAATGTGAGGAGTGAAAGATCTGAGTCAAGTGTGACCCCAAGACATCGGGCATGCGGGGTAATGATGGAGTTATCAACAGTAATAGAGAAATGTAATCCCCCTTAAATCAACTTGTTGCAAAAGAGTAATATATTCAGGGGTAAGGATTTGGCCTTCTACAAAATGGCTTTTGTTATTTACCACTTAGTTGTCCCTCCAACCCTGCCACATGCAATTTTGCCAAAGGACATTGCAAAGATGTTATATTTGGCTTGTATGCCAAAGTCTTGGCAAAATTCAGAAAAATAGATAATCTTAAAGAGACACTAAAATTTTTTCCCCTTAATGTATTTTCAATGACTTGTTACACCAGCTGTCGTTTATAAAATGTATGAGAAATTTAATTTTCAGGTTTATTTATGTAGATCAATTAGTTGGTTTTGTGCTTTTAAACCACAGCCTATTGAAATGGGTTGAGCTTGCAGGTAATATGCTTGCATGCTTTTCTTCTATTGGTTTGTAAACCAAAGCTTTAAGGGAGTCGTCAAAATTTAGCTTTCCTGATTCAGATAGAGCATGCATTTTAAGCAACTCTCTAATTTACTCCTATTATCAATTTTTCTTTGTTCTCTTCGTATATTTATTTGAATGGAAGCATAGGAGCTGGCCCATTTTTGGTTCAGCACCTGGTTAGTGCTTAATGATTGGTGGCTAAATATAACCACCAATCTCTACCCAGGTGCCGAACCAAAAATGAGCCGGCTCCTAAGCTTACATTCTTGCCTTTTCAAATAAAGATACCAAGAGAACTATGAAAAATTGATTATAAGAATAAATTAGAAAGTTGCTTAACCCCTTAGTGACCAGACCAGGCCACTCTGTGGCCCTCTCTGCACCGGAGATCGGTGGCTTACTTCGTTGGTGGGTGGGAGCCGGACCGGGAGGCGGGTGGCGGCCATCGATGGCCTTCGTGATGTGGAGGGGGCAGGGATGCAAGGGGGGCGTGGACTGATGCGCACATGCACGGGAGGGTGGGGGCGGGCGCGTGCATGGGGAGGGAGCGGGTGGGAACCGCTACACACAGAATTTTTTTTGTAGGAAAATGAAAACAAACAGTAAAATAAAATAAACAAATCAGAGAAAAACAACAATCAGTTAGGTGGTGGGGGTTGGTCTGTGGGGAGGGGGAAGCTACACTACAGAAAAACCGGGCAAAAAAATTAAAAAAAACATATTTTTTTGCAAACTGGGTACTGGCAAACAGCTGCCAATACCCAAGATGGCCCCAATTAAGGCAGAGGGGAGGCTTTGAGAGTGGTTTTGGGGGGGATCAGGTGAGGGATCCTACAAAGTAGCATATGTAAATATGCTAAAAAAATGTTTTATTATTTTTAAAAAACCTTTTATTTTAGTACTGGCAGACTTTCTGCCAGTACTTAAGATGGCGGGGACAATTGTGTGGTGGGGGAGGGAAGGGAGTTGTTTGGGAGGGATCAGGGGGTGGGATGTGTCAGGTGGGAGGCTGATCTCTACACTAAAGCTAAAATTAACCATGCAAGCTCCCTACAAACTCCATAATTAACCCCTTCACTGCTAGCCATAATACACGTGTGAGGCGCAGCAGCAGTTAGCGGCCTTCTAATTACCAGAAAGCAACGCCAAAGTCATATATGTCTGCTATTTCTGAACAAAGGGGATCCCAGAGAAGCATTTACAACCATTTGTGCCATAATTGCACAAGCTGTTTGTAAATGATTTCAGTGAGAAACCTAAAATTGTGAAAAATTTTACGTTTTTTTTTTTATTTGATCGCATTTGGCGGTGAAATGGTGGCATGAAATATACCAAAATGGGCCTAGATCAATACTTGGGGTCATCTACTACACTACACTAAAGCTAAAATTAACCCTACAAGCTCCCTAATTAACCCCTTAACTGCTGGGCATAATACACGTGTGGTGCGCAGTGGCATTTAGCGGCCTTCTAATTACCAAAAAGCAACCATATATGTCTGCTATTTCTGAACAAAGGGGATCCCAGAGAAGAATTTACAACCATTTATGCCATAATTGCACAAGCTGTTTGTAAATAATTTCAGTGAGAAACCGAAAGTTTGTGAACAAATTTGTGAAAAAGTGAACAATTTTTTGTATTTGATCGCATTTGGCGGTGAAATGGTGGTATGAAATATACCAAAATTGGCCTAGATCAATACTTTGGGATGTCTACTAAAAAAAAATATATACATGTCAATGGCTATTCAGGGATTCCTGACAGATATCAGTGTTCCAATGTAACAAGCGCTAATTTTGAAAAAAATTGGTTTTGAAATAGCTAAGTGCTACTTGTATTTATTGCCCTATAACTTGCAAAGAACATGTAAACATTGGGTATTTCTAAACTCAGGACAAAATTTAGAAACTATTTAGCATGGGTGTTTTTTGGTGGTTGCAGATATGTAACAGATTTTGGGGGTCAAAGTTAGAAAAAGTGTGTTTTTTTCCATTTTTCCTCATATTTTATAAAAAAATGTTATAGTAAATTATAAGATATGATGAAAATAATGGTATCTTTAGAAAGTCCATTTAATGGCGAGAAAAACGGTATATAATATGTGTGGGTACAGTAAATGAGCAAGAGGAAAATTACAGCTAAACACAAACACCGCAAAAATGTAAAAATAGCCTTGGTCCCAAACGGACAGAAAATGGAAAAGTGCTGTGGTCATTAAGGGGTTAAAGACCAGGGCTGTTTTTACATTTCTGCAGTGTTTGTGTTTAGCTGTAATTTTCCTCTTACTCATTTACTGTACCCACACATTATATACTGTTTTTCTCACCATTAAATGGACTTTCTAAAGATATTGTTATTTTTATCCTATCAAAATTTACTATAAAACATGATGGAAAAAAAACTAATTTTTTCTAAATTTGACCCCCAAAATCTGTTACACATCTACAACCACCAAAAAACACCCATGCCAAATAGTTTCTAAATTTTATGCCAAGTTTAGAAATACCCAATGTTTACATGTGCTTTGCAAGTTATAGGGCAATAAGTACAAGTAGCACTTTGCTATTTCCAAACCACTTTTTTTGCAAAAGTTACATTGTAACACTGATATCCATCAGGAATCCCTGAATAACTTCACATGCATATAATTTTTATTTATTTTTTTAAAAGAAGACAACTTAAAGCATTAAACTTGGGGTATTTTGACTCCTTTCATGCAACCATTTTATCACCAATCTATGCCTGTTTGGAGTTTGGAGAGAAAAAAAAATAGTGGTGATTTTTTGATACAAATAGCAATTTAAGAATACATATACTGAAGACGTTAAGGGATACTGCCAAAGAACACCCCAATATGTGTTCAGCAACATCTCCTGAATACAGTGAAACCACCCATGTATAGGTGTGTCAGGTTTTCTGGGGGCTAAAAGGACTTAGTCTTAGGGAGTGCATTCCAGTTTTCCAACTTGGAATTTTCACATCAGGTCATCATGCACCCATGTACTATTTGTGACATTTTTTAAGTCGGCCAATGTAATTTACCCCCATCAAACCATATATTTTTGAAAAGTAGACAGCCTAGGGTATTTGAACACTTTCCATGCACTAATTCAACTACCAGTCTTTATTAAAACTTTAGGTAGTCATTTGTTTGTTATTTTTCACACACATTCTATTTTAGGCATGGATTCTCAGTTACTGTTATGTGTTACTGCCAAAGAACACCCCAATATGTGTTCAGCAATATCTTCTGAGTACAATGATACCACCCATGTATAGGTATGTCTGGTTCTCTGGGGGCTAAAATGCCTTATTCTGCCTGGAGGTTTGATGATCTTAGCGGTTTGTAACTAAGGTCCATTGCTGTTCTCACACATAACTGAAGAGTATGGGACAACTTCAGTTGGGGGAACGGTCTGCAGATTACCTGCTTTGAGGTATGTTCAGTATTTTTATTTTTAGAGAGATGAATAAGTTCTAGAAAATGCTGACAGAGCCTTGTGTATTTGAGGTAAGCCTGATGCAGTGATTTACCAGCGACTGGGATCATGCTTACAAAACAGGGTAATACTCATGTTAATATTCATATTACTTAGTGACAAAACGTTTACATGACTTCATAAATAGGACGTTTTTTCTCTGAGGGAGATAAGTCTTTATTTGGGGCCTAGTTTCCGCATGGCTAGTCAGATACTCCTAGGAGTATTTTCTTAAGGCCCCTCTGGCATCCAGTACATGGTGGGAGGGGCCTATTTTAGCGCTCTAGATGCACAGTTTTAATTCAGACTGAGACATCCAGCTTCCCTAGAGCAGTTCTCCGGCATCTGAGGACCATTACAAAGGGTTATTTCTGCACAAAATCGTATTTGAGGACAGGTAGGAGCCTCAGTAGAGCTGTGGCAAGGTGCTCAACTGTCTTAACGTTTTTTCAATCCGGCTTGGGGCCTAAGGGGTTAATCATCCATTTGCCAGTGGGTGCAATGTTGCTTTAGTCCCTTACACACACTGTAAAAATTTCAAAGACTTCACTATATTTTTACACTGTTTTGCAGTTTAAGTGCTAGTTTTTTTTTCCTCTTAAAGGCACAGTAACGTTTTTGTTTAATTGCTGTTTCACCTTTAATAAAGTGTTTTCCAAGCTTGCTTGTCTCATTACTAGTCTGTTAAACATGTCTGACATAGAGGAAACTCCTTGTTCAATGTGTTTGGAAGCCATGGTGGAACCTCCTCTTAGAATGTGTACCAAATGTACTGAAATTTCTATAAACTATAAAGACCATATTATGGCGCTTAAAGATTTATCTCCAGGGGATTATCTGACTGAAAAGAGGGAGATTATGCCATCTAGCTCGCTCAAGTGACGCCAAGTACATCTAGCGCGTCTAATTCTTTTACCTTACAGGACATGGCGGCAGTTAAGAATGCTACCCTCTCAGAGATATTCTCCAAACTGCCAGGGCTACAAGGAAAGCGAGACAGCTCTAGGGCTAGAACTAATACAGAGCTTTCTGACGCTTTAATGCCTGTGTCCGATATACCCTCACAATACTCAGAAGCCGAGGCAGGTGAGCTTCTATCTGTGGGTGACATTTCAGACTCAGGGAAGGCGTTACTTCAGTCTGATTCTGAAATGACAGCATTTAAATTTAAGCTTGAACACCTCCGCTTATTGCTTAGGGAGGTTTTATCGACTCTGGAAGACTGTGACCCCATTGTGGTTCCAGAGAAATTGTGTAAAATGGACAAATACTTTGCAGTGCCTGTTTACACTGATGTTTTTCCAGTCCCTAAGAGGTTTTCGGAAATTATTACTAAGGATTGGGATAGACCAGGTGTGCCGTTCTCTCCCCCTCCTGCTTTCAAAAAGATGTTTCCCATAGATGCCGCCATATGGGACTCGTGGCAGACGGTCCCTAAGGTGGAGGGAGCAGTCTCAACCCTAGCTAAGCGTACAACTATCCCCGTCGAGGACAGTTGTGCTTTCCTAGATCCTATGGATAAAAAATTGGAGGGTCTCCTTAAGAAAATTTTTATACATCAAGGTTTTATTCTCCAGCCTCTTGCATGCATTGCCCCAGTTACTGCTGCAGCTGATTTTTGGTTCGAGTCTCTGGAGGAGGCTCTACAGGTGGAGACCCCGTTAGACGATATTCTAGACAGGATTAAAGCTCTTAAGTTAGCTAACGCCTTTATTTCTGACGCCATTTTTCATTTAGCCAAGCTAACGGCTAAGAATTCTAGTTTTGCCATTTTGGCACGTAGGGCGCTATATGGCTTAAGTCCTGGTCAGCAGACGTTACTTCAAAGTCTAAGCTTCTTAACATCCCCTTCAAGGGACAGACCACAGGATAGGTCCAATAAGTTAAGGACCAAATAGAATAATTTTCGTTCCTTTCGGAACTTCAAGAGTGGTGAAGCTTCAGTTTCCTCTAATGCAAGACAAGAGGGTAATTTTGCCCAGTCCAAACCGGTCTGGAGACCTAACCAGGCTTGGAACAAGGGGAAGCAGGCCAAGAAACCTGCGGCTGCCTCTAAGACAGCATGAAGGAGTAGCCCCGATCCGGGACCGGATCTAGTAGGGGGCAGACTTTCTCTCTTCGCCCAGGCTTGGGCAAGAGACGTCCAGGATCCCTGGGCATTAGAGATTGTTTCCCAGGGATATCTTCTGTACTTCAAAGCTTCATCTCCAAAGGTGAGATTTCATCTCTCACAATTATCTGTAAACCAGATAAAGAGAGAGGCATTCTTACGTTGTGTTCAAGACCTACTGGTTACGGGAGTGATCCACCCAGTTCCAATGGAGGAACAGGGGCAGGGATTCTATTCAAATCTGTTTATAGTTCCCAAAAAAGAGGGAACTTTCAGACCAATCTTGGATTTCAAGATCCTAAACAAATTTCTCAGGGTCCCATCCTTCAAGATGGAGACTATCCGAACCATCCTCCCTATGATCCAGGAGGGTCAATATATGACTACCGTGGACTTAAAGGATGCTTATTTCCACATTCCGATTCACAGAGATCATCATCAGTTCCTCAGGTTCGCCTTCCTAGACAGGCATTACCAGTTTGTGGCTCTTCCCTTCGGGTTAGCCACGGCACCAAGAATCTTTACGAAGGTTCTAGGGTCCCTACTGGTGGTTCTAAGGCCACGGGGCATATCGGTGGCTCCTTACCTAGACGACATTCTCATACAGACGTCGACTTTTCAAATCGCCCCAAGTCCCATAAGGACATTGTTCTGGCCTTTCTGAGGTCTCACGGGTGGAAGGTGAAAGAAGAAAAGAGTTCTCTCTCCCCTCTCACAAGTTTCCTTCCTAGGAACACTGATAGATTCAGTAGAAATGAAAATTTTTCTGACAGAGGTCAGGTTATCAAAGCTTCTAACTTACTGCCGTGCTCTTCATTCCACTTCTCGACCGTCAGTGGCTCAGTGTATAGAAGTAATCGGCCTAATGGTAGCGGCAATGGACATAGTTCCGTTTGCCCGCCTACATCTCAGACCACTGCAACTTTGCATGCTCAATCAGTGCAATGGGGACTACACAGATTTGTCCCCTCTGCTAAATCTGGATCAAGAGACCAGGGATTCTCTTCTCTGGTCCATCTGTCCAGTGGAATGAGTTTCCACAGGCCAGAGTGGACTATAGTGACAACAGATGCCAGCCTTCTGGGCTGGGGCGCAGTCTGGAACTCCCTGAAGGCTCAGGGTTCGTGGACTCAGGAGGAAGTCCTCCTTCATATAAACATTCTGGAACTGAGAGCGATATTCAATGCTCTTCAGACTTGGCCTCAACTAGCTGCGGTCAAGTTAATCAGATTTCAGTCGGACAATATCATGACTGTAGCCTATATCAACCATCAGGGGGGGGGGGGGACAAGAAGCCCCCTGGCAATGTTGGAGGTTTCAAAGATAATTCTATGGGCAGAGGTTCACTCTTGCCATCTCTCAGCTATCCATATCCCAGGAGTAGAGAACTGGGAGGTGGATTTTCTAAGTCGGCAGACTTTTCATCCGGGGGAGTGGGAGCTCCATCCGGAGGTATTTGCCCAGCTGATTCAACTATGGGGCAAACCAGAACTAGATCTGATGGCGTCTCGTCAGAACGCCAAGCTTCCTTGTTACGGGTCCAGGTCAAGGGATCCCCAGGCAGTGCTGATAGATGCTCTAGCAATGCCCTGGTCCTTCAGCCTGGCTTATGTGTTCCCACCATTTCCTCTACTCCCTTGTCCGATTGCCAAGATCAAGCAGGAGAGAGCTTCGGTGATTTTGATAGCACCTGCGTGGCCACGCAGGACTTGGTATGCAGATCTGGTGGACATGTCATCCCTTGCACCATGGACTCTGCCGCTGAGGCAGGACCTTCTACTCCAAGGTCCATTCAAACATCCAAATTTAATTTCTCTGCGGCTGACTGCTTGGAGATTGAACAATTGATTTTATCAAAACGTGGTTTCTCCGAGTCGGTCATTGATAGCTTAATTCAGGCTCGAAAGCCTGTCACCAGGAAAATCTATCACAAGATATGGTGTAAATCTCTTCATTGGTGTGAATCCAAGGGTTACTCATGGAGTAAAGTCAGGATTCCTAGGATATTATCCTTTCTCCAAGGATTGGAGAAGGGATTGTCAGCTAGTTCCTTAAAGGAACAGATTTCTGCTCTGTCTATTCTTCTGCACAAGCGTCTGGCAGATGTTCCAGACGTTTTGTCAGGCTTTAGTTAGAATCAAGCCTGTGTTTAAACCTGTTGCTCCGCCATGGAGTTTAAATTTAGTTCTTGAAGTTCTTCAAGGGGTTCCGTTTGAACCTCTGCATTCCATAGATATCAAGCTTTTATCTTGGAAAGTTTCGTTTTTGGTAGCTATCTCTTCGGCTCAAAGAGTTTCAGAGTTATCTGCCTTACAGTGTAATTCCCCTTATCTGATCTTCCATTAGATAAGGTAGTTTTGCGTACCAAACCTGGGTTTCTTCCTAAGGTGGTATCTAATAGGAATATCAATCAGGAAATTGTTGTTCCGTCACTGTGTCCTAATCCTTCTTCAAAGAAGGAACGTCTATTACACAATTTTGACGTGGTTCATGCTTTAAAGTTTTATTTACAAGCTACTAAGGATTTTTGTCAAACATCTGCATTGTTTGTTGTCTACTCTGGACAGAGGCGAGGCCAAAAGGCTTCGGCATTTTCTCTTTCTTTTTGGCTGAGAAGCATAATCCGTTTAGCTTATGAGACTGCTGGCCAGCAGCCTCCTGAAAGAATTACAGCTCATTCCACTAGAGCAGTAGCTTCCACATGGGCTTTTAAAAATGAGGCCTCTGTTGAACAGATTTGTAATGCGGCGACTTGGTCTTCGCTTCATACTTTTTCTAAATTCTACAAATTTGATACTTTTGCTTCCTCTGAGGCTATTTTTGGGAGAAAGGTCTTGCAGGCAGTGGTCCCTCCCTTCATCAGTGTCCTAAAGCTTTGGTATTGGTATCCCACAAGTAATGGATGAACCCGTGGACTGGATACACCTTACAAGAGAAAACAAAATTTATGCTTACCTGATAAATGTCTCTTGTGGTGTATCCAGTCCACGGCCCGCCCTGTCACTTTAAGGCAGGTGTTATTTATTTTAAACTAGTCACCACTGCACCCTATAGTTTCTCCTTTTTCTTGCTTGTCTTCGGTCAAATGACTGGGGGTGGCAGTTAGGGGAGGAGCTATATAGACCGCTCTGCTGTGGGTGTCCTCTTGCAACTTCCTGTTGGGAAGGAGAATATCCCACATGTAATGGATGAACCTGTGGACTGGATACACCACAAGAGAAAGAAATTTATCAGGTAAGCATAAATTTTGTTTTTTTTAGGGTGTGCATTCCAGTTTCCAATTTGGAATTTTCACATCAGGTCATCATGCACCCATGTCCTTTTTGGGACATTTTTTAAGCCGGCCAATGTAATTTACCCCCAACCACCACATTTTTGAAAAGTAGACACCAGTCTTTGTCAAACTTTTGGATAGTCGTGTGTTATTTTTCATACAGATGGAAAATCCTTAATTTAATTCAGGGATAGGGAAACTATTATGGTCCCTAAGAAAAACTACCCCTGTAGTTGGAACAAAGAAACTCTTTTCATATTCACTTTCCATCCATGGGAAGGAAGAAAAAAAGACAAGATCCCTGAGAGTCTGCTTGATGGAAGGACTGAGCCTGAACCCACATGTTGTCCAGGAAAGGCGCCAAACTGAAAGTGTTTGACAGAATGACAAAACTCAGGCGCTTGAAGATGCGCGTCCTCCAGATCTTTGATCATCATGAACTGACCCTCTTACACCAAAGCAAGAATCGAACCAACGGATTTAAATTTGAAGGATGGAACACTGAGGAAAACTAATTGAGACACTTAAAAGGTATAAGCTAGGATGAAAAGTTCCCACCCAATGAAAACGCCTCACTGCTACCTGGTCCGCAGATAAAAACTGAGAGATGGAATCTGCACCTGGGAGTAAGGGCTTGGTTCTATTTAGTAACCCTGAGGCACTAAGTCCATTGTCTATCCGGGACATGTCATACCCATGTTTAAAGAGTCAGTCTAGTCCAAAATAAACTTTCATGATTCAGATAGGGCATGTAATTTTAAACAATTTTCCAATTTACTTTTATCACCAATTTTGCTTTGTTCTCTTGGTATTCTTAGTTGAAATCTTAACCTAGGAGGTTCATATGCTAATTTCTTAGACCTTGAAGGCCACCTCTTAAGAATGCATTTTAACAGGTGTTTCACCACTAGAGGGTGTTAGTTCATGAATTTCATATAGATAACACTGTGCTCATGCATGTGAAGTTACCTGGGAGCTATCACTGATTGGCTAAACTGCATGTCTGTCAAAAGAACTGAAAAAAGGGGCAGTTTGCAGAGGCTCAGATACAAGATAATCACAGAGGTAAAAAAATATATAAATATAACTGTTGGTTATGCAAAACAAGGATCATCTATCTTTTAAAACAATAACAATTCTGGTGTAGACTGTCCCTTTAAAGAAAACCAGAGAGCATAGCCTCCCAATAGTCCTGTATTGGAGGCAGACCTTTCATCTCTTAGATCAAACAAGGTCTGACCCTTGTAAGAAAACACCAGAAATCTGGGCTCAGAAGATAAATCTTAAGGGAGTTTGAAAGTGTGAAGACTCGCTACACAATGCTCCGCAGGCTAGCACAGCGAAGCCAGATAACTTAGTCCCTGGCTTAATGACTAGCCTGGAAACAGACATACAATTGACTTAGGAGCATTAATTCTGTTCTGGTTCTCTTCAAAGGGGACTCCACCCAAATGAGATCAGGCAAAGCAACGCATCAATAAGATGCTGCACTTGACAGAGGCAATACAAACCTCCATAAAAGTCTTTAGCTAAGTCAATTGATCCTAAAAAGAGAAGCTATCCTCTATAAGGATCGAAATTCTCTAGCCAGAGTAGAAAAGGCCTCTTCCACTTAAGGCACCATGCCCTGGCTAAATCTTCTTTAAGGAGACAGGGAAAAAGAAAACCCTGACTTCTCCCATTCCTGGATAAAAACTCCAAGCACAGACTGGAACAGCAAACATATCCACAGAGAAGTAACATCAAGCAACTATGAAGTTGACAAAATTCCATGGGGTTGACAATGATAGGCGTATCAGAGGAGTCGCCCGTAGACGCCAAAACCTCTTTTAACCATACACGAAGGTGATCAAGCTGAAATCTGAAGAACACTACAGCATCAAATGAATCTGAGATTTCACCCTCAGAGGCTACCGAAGTATCCTCATCATACCTATGTATAGCAGCAAGCAGACAGAAACCCTACTATATGAAATTTTAATTTTCCTCTTGAGATATCCCTTATGATATGAAAAACAGATAATGCCACAGGAACCTCAGAAGATACCTGGGCAGAAATTTCTGTAGTCAAATAACTCCTCTAGGAGATTGAGAGGAACCACAGGCACTGCATGTGACCTCATAGGGGCTAGGGACGTTACAGGAGAAAACTGTGGCACTGCCTAAACAGCATCATCCTAGGATGGGCTCAGAAACAATGCTCTCTCTATCAAGAGATAAGCGAAAACAGAGGGGGAAAAAAATGGTATATTGTTTGCCCCAAATAAAGAGAACAAACCAACAATTCACATACACTGCTTGCGCCTTCTGAAGGTAAGCCAGCATGTAATAACAGTTCTTTTCCAATATTTTAAAATTGGAAAGTTGCCACTTAGGTAGTTAGCCGGCACTGTGATAAAAAAATAAAAAAAAAAAACTGTCATAAAACAAACCGCACAGATTGCAAAGAGAAAACAATTTGTGCCTAACATACCAACATGAATGTCAGAATGTCATGATTGAAATAAAAATATATTCTTTAATTATGTATTAAAAACTGTCACTTTAAAAAATTAAAGTTAGTGAGCACAAACAACAAGAAATAAAGCCATCCTACACCCCCAGACTGACATGTCTAAACTACCTCCAAAATCTTCCCTGGAAAAAAATACATGCTATTCAACACACTAAATAAATAATGTCCGTGAGGAAGAAGCCGTTTTGCCTGATCAAAGCAGAAAACTGGACACGTGGCTCACCAACTAGATCCTAACATTATGCGAGGGCGCAATCCACTTAGTCTGCATACTGCAGACCTACCCGCCACAGAAATGTGCAATGGCGGAGGACCATAGCGCTCCATAAGAGTCTCACAATACATATGTGCTGCCGATCCTATCAAGGCATAAGTGACAAACAGAATACACAGATAAAACTGATTCTGCATACTGCAGTGTCCTTCCCACCACAGAAAAATTTAATGGCGGAGGACCGTAGCTTTCTATAGGATTCTGTCAAAACATTTGGCCTGCCATTCTTATAAAACACATACATAGAAATAACTTTACTCTGCATACTGCAGAGTTCTTCCCACCACAGAAATGTGTGGTGGCGGAGGATTGTGCCGACAACTAAAAATGCATTTCTAGCATTGTATAAATAAAACGTTAACAAAACTAACAGCCCCCGTAAGAAGACTGATGCTGTTAAACTTATACTGAACATACCGGCTATAATATGTTGTAGCATATAATACATTAACAAGCCGTGACTCAAACAAAAGTTTGCACGGCACGCTAAAACACAAAGGAAATTTCTCATGCGAGATATATGCGTTACTCGCTATTTACTGACAAATAAGGCATAATAAATTGGACCCCACGCTGCAACATAAGAGGATCACACATAAGCCCATAAAATTTATATTTGCTTATACAAAAAACAAGCCTCATGCAACTGTTAACCCTTTCATCACCTTTAAAGAGGTAACAGCGTCTCACTCATTAAATGCCTGCACACTGCCATGAGTAATATCCTAACAGGATATATTTTGTCCCCAAAAGATCTGCAGGAGTCTATAGAAGACAAAAGGGCACTTGCATCTGGCCGTCCTGCAGCAGGACAATTCACTAGGTTTGAGAGGCACTCCCTCACATGGACCTGTGGGAAAGAAGAAAAACTGAATAATCTTACTCAGGCTTTCAAGTTAGGGCAGCAACAACTATTTAGTAGACGCAGTGAGGATTATACCCCAAACATTCCCAATTGCTTAAAAGCCACCACTGCTCTACTGAAGAGACTGACATGGGCTACGGCTTAACCTCAAGAACAAACTTGCTCTGCTCCAAAATAAAAAAAAATCTTGAAGAATCTTCTTTCAGACACCTAAACTTTACCACCTTCTTGCTTTTAACATAGGCAAAGAAAATGAATGGGGGTTGTGGGAAGGGAAACTGAACAGCTCTGCTGTGGTGCTATTTGCCTCCTCCTACTGGTCAGGAGTGATATTCCCAACAGTAATTGATGATCTGTGAACTCACTGTGTCATTAGAAATACTTTTAGCACAGGGGTGTGAAAATAGCTCAGCTGGAAAGTGTTTTTAAAGAGACATGGGGCTCGATTTATCAAGCTACGGCAGACAGGAGAGTACATGTGCCCCTGTCCACCACAGCTTGCCTCTGGCGGACTGAATTCCGCATTGCACAAGAATGCTATTTTGCGCTCTTGTGCTACGCCGCCCCTGCCCTCGCACACACAATCACAGGCGGGCTGGCACTGTCAATCTCCCCAGTCAGACGAGAGCAGGGAGACTGAAATTCTCCAACTAAAGGAGAAGAGTTCGGGAAGTAGCGGTCTGATGACTGCTGCTTGATACAGACACAAGAACCTCCATTTTTTCCCCTCATGATTCAGATAGACTTTACCGTCACTAAAAACAAAAAAACTATTGTACAAAAATCCCAGAGTTTAATAGATCCCTGGCATGTTTTCTTAAAGGGACACTGAACCCAATTATTTTCTTTCGTGATTCAGATAGAGCATGCAATTTTAAGCAACTTTCTAATTTACGCCAACTATCAAATAGTCTTCATTCTCTTGGTATCTTTATTTGAAAAGCAAGAATGTACGTTTAGATGCCGGACCATTTTTGGTGAACAACCTGGGTTGTCCTTGCTGATTGGACAGCACCAACAAACAAGTGCTATCCAAGGTTCTGAACCAACAATTGGCAGGCTCCTTAGCTTAGATGCTTTCTTTTTCAAATAAAGATAGCAAGAGAACAGAGAAATAGGAGTAAATTAGAAAGTTCATTAAAATTGCATGCTCTATATGAATCATGAAAGAAAAATTTGGGTTCAGTGTCCCTTAAACGTGAATGCTTAATTGATAAGATCCTAAAAATAACATCCTTTTATAAAGATTGTAAGCTCTTTGGATTAAGTACCCCTCAACATTCCATTTGTGGCAGTAAAGAAGCAAAAATATTGGTACAGGTACAAATCCGCAAATCTAGAATTCCAAAATCCAAACATTCTGAAATCCAAACTTGAAAAAAAATCAAAAATGACTTTTCCCCCCAGCTGTAAGTCACAACCTTTCCTGCCTGTGTCTGGTTTTATTTATGTGTTCTAAAATGCAAATAGTAGAAATTTAAAACAGGAACTATTATCTTTATTAGAGTAAGATACTATATTTCTGATGGTACTGTATACAAAATCATAAAAATACTGCATGTATAAGCTGTATTAAGACATTTAAATATTGCCTAAATGACATTAAAAAAAATGTATATTTGGGCTCATCCCCTCTCCAAGCTGTCCATTTTATAGATGTAATTTATACCAATTATATTATACAAATCATGTGCCCGTTTTAATAGTATTTTTAAAAAACGTGCTTTCACCCACCAAAATTTACCTTCACTTTAAGTCAAAATTAAACTTACATGATTCAGATACAGCATGCAATTAATTTTCATAATCAAAATGTGCACAATATTTGCATGCAGATTTTCCTGAGGCACCAGCTCCTGGGTATGCACAAGAATTTACAATATAAACATATGCATTCTGTGATTGGCTGATTGCTGTCAAATGATGCAGGTGTAGAGAAACTGAAATATGTCAGTGAAAATATAAAAATTTGAAATGTAATGTTTTTGCATTGTCTTTATTATGCATTTGTTGATTTTGCAATTCTACTGTATTTAAATGGTCCTTTAAAGGGACGGTCAAGTTAAAAAAAAAACTCATGTTTCAAATAGGTCATGTAATTTTAAACAACTTTCCAATTTACTTTTACCACCAATTTTGCTTTGTTCTCTTGGTATTCTTAGTTGAAAGCTAAACCTAGGAGGTTCATATGCTATTTTATTAGACCTTGAAGGTCGCCTCTAACCTAAATACATTGATAGTTTTTCACCACTAGAGGTCATAAATTCACGTGTTTCATATAGATAACATTAAGCTCAAAATGCAAGTCTGTCAAAAGAACTGAAATAAAGGAGCAGCCTGCTGAGGCTTAGATACAAAGTAATTACAGAGGTTAAACGTGTATAATTATAACTGTTGGTTATGCAAAACTGGAGAATTGGTAATTAAGGGATTACCCACCGTTTAAAACAAAAAAATCTGGTGTTGATCGTCCCTTTAATTGGTAAAAGTTATACAAAACCCAAAAATGCTGTAGCCCCCAATACCGTCTGCAGTACTTATTTTTATTCAAGGAAGCAGGGTTGATACAAAGGATGTCTCAGCAAAGACATTCTACACAGTGTAAGCATACTCCTAAAGTTCATTGCAAAAAGCCACATTGAAGTACTGATGCACAGGTTATCAAAGTGATACATCCACCAGCTGCATTTCCCGTTTGCCTAGTTCTCTTGGCAACCTTTGATAAAGGGACATGAAACAAAATTCTCATTTCATGATTTATGTAATCATGAAGTGTAACCAAATGTAACCGACTTCCCCCATTTTTTCTTTTAAACATTACTGTGAATCTGCTGGCGAGTGCCAAGTTTTCTGTGGGGGGGGGGGGGGGGTTGGAGAGGAAAAAAAAAAAAAAAAAAAAAAAAAGAGAGAAAGAAAGAAAGACAGATTTCCTAGATAAACCTTTCAGCAATAGAGAAGGAAGCAAATTAAATAGAAGTAAATTGGAACGTTGTTTAAAATTGTATGCTGTCTAAATCACGAAATAAATTTTGGGTTTCATGACCCTTTAGTGCAGAGTTATCCTAATTTTTCATGTTAGTGACATTTTTTTAGACCTACATAATGTTGCGACAGTAATTCAGTTGTACTATCAAACAGGATAAACTAAGTTCTTTTAAGAGATACGGACACATACATAAATTAAATAACAGAATGAATTTACAATAGTTTAACACCAATAGCTACCTACTATTTAATGAGATGTGGTTGATGGGATGTATAGTATTTCTGAATATTTGGTGGAGTATTAGATAAAGACACTTGCATTTTATCAAGCAGCTGTCCCACTCACTGACTACACATGCAGTCACAAGCCGATTGAGGAGACTACACATGCAGTCAGGAGCCAATGTGCCATCAAAGCCGCCAATGGGAATAGTTTCAGTTCCTGCTGAGCCGCATTAATAGGTTATAAGGTGATCTGTGACCCAATAAGTATCAATCATGTGTCAACCATGTGATATGCGTAGCACGCAGGCGAAAAGTCGGGGGGAAAAAAACCCACACATGTCACGACACAGTTTGGAAAGCACTGCTTTAAAGGGTAACCCTAAGTGAGCTCAGGAGCATGCACATGTCTAGCCACCTGGCAACAGTGTTTGCAACCATTTCTACAGCAATATTAAATAGTAGCAACCTGCTGCCATAGGAGCAGTCTATCAGCCTACCTAGCTTTACTCTATATATCAAAATAAAGCAAACTTCATAATAGAACTAAAAACATGCTTAAAATTGCACAATGTATCAAAGTCAAGAGTGTTTAATTTCAACTTTACTGTTTCTTTAAGAATCTGTTTCAAACCTGGTCTCTTAAACATGCTGAAGATTATAGTTAAATTACTAAGCACTATCCCCATACAGGTTATTGTATGTATAAGAAAAAAAAAATATCCACACAAATAAATGTGAAAAGACATTTAATAAGTTTTTTAGTTGGTTTAACATCTATGATCTTGGTCTCTCCTTCTTGCCTTTGTACAAGGCCAACAGAGAAACATTGGCTACTTTAACAACCTTGAACCGGACACCAGGGATGTCACCAACGGCATGACCAGCACGACCAAATCCAGCAACCAGAACTTCATCGTTTTCCTGAGAAAAGATATGTTAAATGAGTCAAACAATGGCTTAGTCAGTAAAAATGTAATATAAAATTCTTCTTGAAGATAATTTACATTATGGCCCATAGTTATCAAGGTCTGGCGGACCTGATCCGACACTGCATCAGGTCCGCCAGACCTTGCTGAATACGGCGAGCAATACGCTCGCCATATTCAGCATTGCACCAGCAGCTCACAAGAGCTGCTGGTGCAACGCCGCCCCCCGCAGACTCGCAGCCAATGGGCCGCCAGCAGGGGGGTGTCAATCAACCCGATCGGGTTGATTTCCGGCGATGTCTGTCCGCCTGCTCAGAGCAGGCAGACAGGTTATGGAGCAGCGGTCTTTGTGACCGCTGCTTCATAACTGCTGTTTCTGGCGAGTCTGAAGACTCGCCAGAAACACGGGGCATCAAGCTCCATTCGGAGCTTGATACATATGCCCCTATGTGTTAAGTAATTCTAAGTGTAGTACACTCCCTATACGATTGTTATATCAGTGTTCTACCAATAATCAGTATAATGTCCTGTACCTTAAACCCAAATTTTCTATTTCGTAATTCAGATTGAGAATACAATTTTAAACATTCCAATTTACTTCTCATTTAATTAGCTTCATACTCTAGATATCCTTTGTTGAAGAAATAGCAATGCACATGGGTGAGCCAATCACACAAGGCATTTTTGTGCAGCCACCAGACAGCAGCTACTGAGTCTATCTAGATATGCTTTTCAGCAAAGGATATCAATAGTAAGAAGCAAATTAAATAGAAGTAAATAAGAAATGTTTAAAATTGCATGTTTTCTAAATCATGAAAAAAGGGGTTTCATGTCCCTTTAATATTAAATGCATGGCTCTAAAGTACGCTGAAGGCAGCAGCCGTAACAGATGTAATATCAGTTCTATCCTTTTTTTCAGCAAAATATAGCACTTTAAATCTAAGCAATTCCCTGTAAGGTTTTAAACTTATTTTGGTTTCCCCTCTTACCTCAATAAAGTTCAGACAACCGTCATTTGGAACAAAAGCTGTGATTTTCTTGCCATTCTTGATCAGTTGCACACGGACACATTTCCTGATGGCAGAGTTGGGCTGCTTAGCCTCTACGCCACTAAAGAGACATTATGTTAGGTATTTTCCTTAGAAATGAAAAGGCAAAACGAGATACATTTTAGGCCAAGAGTTTACTATGAGCTAAATAGGACTATATCTTTTTTTTTTGGATTTATAAAGGATTTTTTTTTTTTTAATGGCAGTCTTTATTGAATGATGCCTTTTGCAGCAAGATATTGGCCACCAATGCTGTGGAAGTCTTTACTTGTGCTTATCTCTCAAACACAAGCTGTGTATATAATATATGCACGTATTTTCAATCTCAAAATAGCTTTGAGTTAACATTTTCCGTTAAAAAATAATTATTAAAAACCATGTCTATTGTGAGAAAGGTCTGACATGTTTTGACCTGAATCATAGACTTTAGCTTGATGCATACACACACACTAACTACTTACACTTTTTCAAGGACAATTCCTTTGGCATGGGAAGCACCACCAAAAGGGTTAGCCTTCAGAGCAGTTCCCAAATGTGCCTTCTTGTATTGTTTGTCATGCCATTTTTGCTCACGTCTGTGGTTGCGGAGCTTTCTTGCTGTACGAAGACCTCGGCACTTGCCTATTTATGGGGGGGGGGGAATAGAGTGAGTACGACAATAAAACACACATCAGGGCAAACAATTTGAGTAGTTTTTTATAAATAAATGATTCTGTGTAAGGTGGCTAATAATTGAGAAAGCATTTAGCATTACACCGATAATGTTTTACTGCATCTGGCTTTTTTTACAGCCCTCAAAAGTTTACAACATAAAAATTGTTTTATTTAGATGCAGCTTATTTTTAAACCTACTCTGTATGATCTTGGAAACAGCTATATACACTGTGCATAACAACCTTTTCAATATTATCCATGATACTAGACTTTTTTTTTTAGGCAAACTGTGTGCTGAAGTTAAAAGTAAACTTTGAATTTAATGTTTTGTTCTTTTAATAAATATTTTTCATGCAATCGTATTCTGTCAGAAGTTTTAAGATAAGTTATCACTAATCAAAAAATCATGGGAAACAATACAGAGGTAGGAACACATCACAGATAATTAAGAAGCACATCTGCATTCAAATTCTGGTTCTCAAATTTCAAACATTACATGTCTATGCAGATTCATAGCTGGGGAATAACATTAAAATAAAAAAGTCAACTTTTTGAAAGCCATAGTCTTTTTAATGTTGACAACTATCAGGTTTGTCAAATCCCAAGGACTTAATTGATGTACAGTAAAGAGTGTTACTAAACACTTCATGATAAAGAAATACACAAAAACAGGGAGCACTTCGGAAGTTTTAACCTTCAACCCTAATTGTACAGCTATCAGCTGCAGCCCTCACAATTCTGACAGGAAAAAAAACTGCTGTCCAACTTTGTTAAAAATTATGTTAAGTTTTATTTGTGTGAAAAATAAATTGTTAAAGTATTTAACAAGTTTCAGGTGTATAAATTTGAACTACAGTATTTTAGTAACAACCCAAATACAAAACAGATTATCAAAACATCCATTCACATATTTGCCATGACTACATCGAATGTGGCCTGTTCTACTCCCCCAGGTCAGGAATATACAGGTATACCTCACTTTACAGCGCTTCGCTAATACAGCGCTTTGTGTAGCTAAGGTTCAACCTCCAAGGATTTTGAAACAGTGCTGTAATCTTCGTGAGATTGCAAGAAAAGTGACTGGCACCATTTTGTTATGCGCAATTCACTCTGTTTACAGCATTACAGTGCAATCTGTGTCTCAGTCTTATAGTCTGTCAAATTGTACTACAGTAATTGTCACCATTTTACAGGTACGGTATTTATTGAATACTGTGCTGTGTTAGTGTTAAACTAAACGTAGCACTATTGCACCCCTAATATAAGTTATTTCAAACATGTTTTCAAGTTTTTAAACACACTGGCAAGTGAAAAGAAAGCTAGAACTGCGTTGTTTCACTTTAAGGCGGTTTTCACTTTACAGCAGGGCTCCGGTCCCTAACCCGCTGTATGAGCGGGGTATACCTGTAACTAATATCCCTATGTCAATACATCTGGATGCAGAGTTTGTCTTCCCAACACTCTTGTTGACAGTTGAAAAAAATTGTCACGTTTTGTAACATTATTGCAAAAAATGTTGGGCAGCATCAACATTACTGATGTTCAAAACGGGTTTCTCAAAACAGAATGCCTATAAATAGTAGTATCCCCCCCAGACACCTGGGTGGTACCAAATAACACTGTTTAAAGAAGTGACAGTGGCATAATTAAGGCTTGAAACTCTAGTTGAAATTTAACCAAAAAGAGACTATATAGTGTAAAGAAATGTGTCAATTTTGCTCAAAATATATCAAATGACAGCCAGAAAGTACAATTGACTGCCTTGCAGTAAAATATTTAGTAGCAAACAAAATGTACAAGGGACTCGGTTTATTAGGCTGTGTTAGAAAACTAGTTTTAACAAAACATAATGAAATAAACGAAACATAATGGATTCTTGCAGTTTTATAAAACAGGACGGAGGGGCGTTATTAAAACAAATTCTTCTGATACTGAACTAGGGGCGAACTGCCTACTATAGGCCCGCCATGGCGCCGCAGCACTGTGCACCCTGGAAAGCCTCGTGGTTTAACTAGCAAACGAAACCGTCGTTCTCAACGCCACATTAACCACGTCACCATTTATAGCAACTGGAAATGTAATTCATGTTACTAAGCTACCCCTGAATATTAAACTACAGACCCAGACTAGTCCACTCCACCCAGAGCTACACTCACCCATGTTGCCTGTCTCAGGGCCGACTGCGGAAAGAGCGATTCCCAGAAACCACCGAGACACCCAGCATCTCGTAGGACCCTAGTTATGGTTGTCTTCTTATTGCCTGAATGAAATATTCTAAATAACTAATTAATTTTCCGATATTAAGCATTTAATACACGTTTCTTATTATTTATGTACGCAAAATATTTTTTAATTTTAATAATCCTTTGTTTATTTAAAATAATAGGCGTGCTAGGGATCACATGGGTCCGGCGAAAAGATGTCTGAGACGGTGTACATGTAAAGACTACAATTCCCATCAAGCACTTCTCTCTTCAGAGCGAGCGTAGATTTTCATTCCGTTTTACAATTTACGTACGCAAAATACGCATTGGGTGTTATGTGCTCGAGTGTGCATATAGGTATTCTGGGGCACACTTACCAGCTGTCAAATATACAGTATATTTTTAAATATTTTACTAGTTTGTGTACAAAATTTTTATTTAGTATTCCTAACCTGCCAGTCAGAACTTTATATATACAATTCAGGAGCGTTTGAAATCTAAGCTGCAAAGTCTGACTGTAACGAGCTATTTTGTTTCTGAGCTTTCATTAGATATTAAAACGTATAGATTTAATGTGTTCTTGATACATACATTTATTTTGTATTTTAAATGATCCGATTTTGTAATACTGTTTATTGAAACAATGCATTTTATGAAATCTAGTTTTTCCACACTTGTGTATAGTTGTATTTGCCCTATTGCTTACTATGGTGCTTGCCAGCAAGCAAATGGGAACATTTTCAATGAGAATGCAAGCATGCTTATAGTCTTGCTTGCTGTTTCAATAGAATTCTCAAGCCTATATGAATTCCAGAAGGGTAGTTTAGTGCAACCTTTCACACATTTGTTAAAGAGCCACGTATTACGAGCAGGATTTATCAAAGCAATTCTAAAATTGTGCCCATAAATTTGCATACAACTAAATCCCCTGATTTATTAATGCAAAGTATGCCTAAAATTGGACAGCTGTCTGCTGCAGCTCACCTCTAGCGGGCTGAATTGCCCTGGCAGAATTCAGCATTGCACACGAGCGCTATTTTGCGCTCGCATGCAATCCCGCCCACTGCCAATCTCCCCGGTCAGAATATACCAGGGAGATTGAAATTCGCCACTTTAGAGGTGACGAAAGGTTAGGAAAGCAGTGATCTGATGACCACTGCTTGTTAAATACGGCGTGCAGGTTCTCTTGCGCTATAAACAAATGCGGAGTACAACAAAACAATTATAGGGATCAAATGGGTAGAGGGCCCTGCCAAGAGTTGCACTGTTGTAGTCAGCTCTTAAGAAGGTGATCTACAAACAGCTGGACTCTTAGGCTTACATGCTAAGGGGGTTCAGGGGATAGCAATGGAGGGGAGGAACTGGTATAAAGAAAGGTTAGCGTAGGTTGTATGCATCCCTGAACAGTAGAGTCTTTAGGGAGCACTTGAAGCTTTTAAAACTAGAAGAGAGTCTTGTGGAGCGAGGCAGAGTTCCACAAGATAGGAGCCAGTCTGGAGAAGTCCTGTAAACGGGAGTGTGATGAGGTGACAAGAGAGGAGTAGAGTAGGAGGTTGTGAGCAGAGCAAAGGGGACGGGAGGGAGAGTATCTGGAGACAAGGTCTGAGATATAGGGGAGCAGTGCAGTTGAGGGCTTTGTATGTCAGAATGAAAATTTTGTGTTTGATCCTAGAGGCAAGAGGAAGCCAGTGAAGGGATTGGCAGAGAGGTGCAGCAGATGAAGAGCGACGTGTAAGGAAGATGAGTCTGGCAGAGGCATTCATTATGGATTGTAAAGGAGCTAGGCGGCAGGTGGGGAGACCAGAGAGGACAGAGTTGCAGTAATCGAGGCGGGAAAGAATGAGAGAGTGGATTCAAATCTTAGTTGTGTCTTGTGTAAGGAAGTGTCTAATTTTAGATATGTTTTTAAGGTGGAAGCTGCAGGCTTTAGCCAATGACTGAATGTGAGGAGTGAAAGAAAGATCTGAGTCAAATGTGACCCCAAGACATCGGGCATGAGGGGTAGGGGTAATGATGGAGTTGTTGACAGTTATAGAGAGATTGGGGATGGAGAGTTTTGAAGAAGGGGGGAAAATAAGGAGCTCAGTTTTGGAGAGATTTAGCTTGAGGTAGTGAGAGGACATCCAGTTAGAGATGTGAGAAAGACAGTTAGTGACATGGGTTAGCAAGGAAGGAGATAGGTCTGGTGCAGAGAAGTAGATTTGGGTGTCATCGGCATACAAATGATATTGTAAACCGTGGAACTTTATTAGGGAACCTAGTGATGACGTGTAGATTGAGAAGGGGACCGAGGACAGAGCCTTGCGGTACTCCGACAGAAAGTGGTGACGGGGCAGAGGAGGCCCCAGAGAAGGCTACACTAAAAGTGACTGACAGCTAGGAGGAGAACCACAAAAGGGCTGTGTCACAGATGCCGAAGGATTGGAGGGTTTGGAGCAAAAGAGGGTGGTCAACAGTGTCAAAGGCTGCAGACAGATCAAGGAGGATAAGCAGAGAGAAGTGGCCTTTTGATTTTGCCGTAAGTAGGTCGTTGGTAACCTTAACAATTGCTGTCTCTGTGGAGTGATGGGGATGAAATCCAGATTGCAATGGGTCAAGGAGGGAGTTTATTGTAAGGAAATGGGATAGGCGTGCATAAACTAGTTTTTCGAGAAGCTTTGATGCAAGAGGGAGGAGGGAAATAGGGCGGTAGTTGGATGGGGAGGTAGGATCAAGGGAAGGTTTTTTGAGGATAGGTGTGACCAGTGCATGTTTCAGCTATGAGGGAAATATACTGGTGCTGAGGGAGAGGTTGAAAGTGTGTGTAAGTATAGGGGTAAGGGTAGCAGAGAGGGAGGGGAGTAGCTGTGAGGAGATAGGGTCAAAGGGACAGGTAGTGAGGTGAGAGCGCAGTATAAGTGCCGAAACTTCTCAGTAACAGGGGAGAATGAGCTAAGTTTAAGGTTATGTGGGTTGTGGTTGATTGAGAGCATTTGAGGGGGTGAGAGAATGGAATTATGTTGAGAGCTGATTTCATTTCTGATGGAGTCAATTTTGTTATTGAAGTGGCTGGCAAAGTCTTGAGCTGACAGAGAAGTATTAGGAGGTGGGGGAGGGCGGAGAAGAGTATTGAAAGTGGAGAACAAACGTTTTGGGTTTGAAGAAAGATTAGAGATAAGAGTAGAGAAGTAGTGTTGCTTATGGAAATTAAGGGCAGAATAGTAGGAGTTCAAGATAAATTTGTTCAAAATAAATTTTCTCCAGTGCCGCTCAGCAGTAGATATCGTGTCAGAGGAGTATGCCAGGGCTGAGGATGAGTGATTTCCGAGCTATGGTTAGAGGGGCGAGATTGTCAAGGACGGTTGTAAGGGTGGAATTATAGTGGCAGATAGATTGGGCAGGAAAAGGAGGAGAAGGATGAGAGGAGAGGTTTGAGGGAATTATAAAGCTGTTGTTGATCTAATGACATAATGCTTCTGTGAAGTTTGGTGTGAGGAGCAGAAGGAGGGAGAGTTGTAGGGAGGGATGATATGTTGCAAGTAAGGAGATGGTGGTCAGAAAGAAGAAAGGGGGAGTTTGTGAAGTTTGAGAGAGTACATTGATAGCTGAAGATCAGGTCAAGGGAGTGACCATCTTTGTGAGTGGGAGAATCAGTCCATTGTGACAAACCGAAAGAGGAAGTGAATGAGCTAAGTTTAAGGTTATATGGGTTGTGGTTGATTGAGAGCATTTGAAGGGGTGAGAGAATGGAATTATGTTGAGAGCTGATTTCATTTCTAATGGAGTTGATTTTGTTATTGAAGTGGTTGGCAAAGTCTTGAGCTGACAAATAAGTTGTATTAGTAGGTGGGGGAGGGCGGAGAAGAGTATTGAAAGTGCATCAATAGCTGAAGATCAGGTCAATGGAGTTACCATCTTTGTGAGTGGGAGAATCAGTCCATTGTGACAAACCGAAAGAGGAAGTGAGAAATATGCACAATATAGTTCCCCATAGCCCTATGTGCTACTCCTGCAGGACCACTTGTTTTTGAATAGTGGCTTGAATTGTTTAAAGCAGATTTTGCTGTGAGATATCAGTCTCGCTAGATTTTGAATAAGGTTTATAGTGTGACTTGACAGCTCCTCTCTAGGGCTTTACCTCAAATAAAAAAAAATAACATTGTACAAACTCAGCAAAGGAAGCAAATTTGATGATAGAAGTAAACTGGAAACTTTTTTTAAAATGATAATTAGCTGATTAGTAAACATGGTTATTAACCCCTTGCCGTCCTCATATCGCTGGGCTTCAAAGCTGTGGGCTTGGAACTTCCTACTATATATGGCAACCTGCAGCTCTTCCTTTTGAAGAAGGCTAGGATCGGCCTGGGGGCGTGCCTAGCAGCATAGGCTGTCTCCCATGATCCAATCACGGCCTTGAAATCCCGTGATCGCATTGAAGATCACTAGAGCTGCAACAACTAATTGTCATAATCGATAATAATCGATTATGAAAATAGTTGTCAACGAATCTCATAATCGATTAGTTGGTTTGCAATTAGTTGGTCTTTGCACAACACCAGCTGCTTCACTCCAATGAACTCCTGCATATGGTATTGTGTTTTATGGTTATGTCCTTAGCCTAAAGGACGTCTACGTTTCACTTTTTCAGGACAGTATATGTTTACAACTACCCCTGGCTTATGTGCAATCCAGATATAATAGTCATCATTTGGATTGTTTATATTAAATCTGGTGATTTGGAACTATGCTTTTCATGATATAGTGCTCAGCTTGTTATTTACACCTAGCCCTAGATTGATGGGAGTTATTTAAATTGATGTGCACTATTATCTGTTTGCACAATTATTAGCATATTGCTTGCTATTGCTGATTATATGTACTGTATAAATAAATGTGTAAGGCTTTGCCCTGTTATTGATATACAGTCCTTAGCGCTTCTGATTTTTTTTTTTTTTATAAATTGTGATATGTACCAGATTTAACCTTTAAAAGTATATATTCGTTATTTTTAGAGCGGACTAGATATTTCCACCATTGCATATAGATATTCAAGATATTTTTATGTTAGAATGAAGTCAGGGGTTACTTTATTGAGAGGCCCCTTGCCAAGGTAGAAAACACTTAGCATTGGTGAAGAGCTAACAAAGATAAATATCCCACTTTGGTGAAATTGGCAAAACCCTACTTATACACCTCAACAGCCTTTTCTCTGCTGCAGGAAATATAGCTGCAAACAGAGAACCAGCCTTAGCCAGAAGCAAGTGGACATGTTGAGATTTTTGCATTTCAATGCAAAGTTTCTCAAAGAGTGAATAACAGAATGTTATTAACAGTGATAGTCTAATTCTTTCTAGTTCTACCTCTTTTCAAACAGTTTGTGGTTTTGTTTTGTTTAATTATAAAACTATGCTCTGCTGCTTAAAAAATGAAGAAACAGTTGTGTTAATGTAAAGTTTTAGTCTGAAGTTTATATTTGTAACACTCATTATGTGGATTTTATTTAAAACATAGAAAACTATTATTGATTCTCTTTTTATCCGATTAGTCGATTAATCGAAAAAATAATTGGCCGATTAATCGATTATGAAAATAATCGTTAGTTGCAGCCCTAAAGATCACATGATTTCATTATAAATAATAGTGTTTTCATCGGACCGTCGCCACAAAGGGGTTAAGCTGCTTTCACCAAAGGTTATCCTGAAAATCTTTCCTGTTAGGGAGGCTTGAGGACAGGTTTGAAAACCAATGATCTAGACTTGTGGTATATATCATGCACCGTTTCGCTGCCAAATGCTATCCTATTAAAAAAAAAAAAACATTTAACTTTTTTACAAACATTGGTCTTCTCACTGAAATTATTTACATACCGCATGTGCAGTCATAACACAAATGGTTTAAAAGCTTCTCTGGGATCTACATTGTTCAGAAATAGCAGACATGAATGTCTTTACCATCATATTTGCACACCACACTTCTGAAATTCCCGGCAGTGAAGGGGTTAATCAGATAACCTTGTAAGGTTAATTTTAGCTTTAGTGTAGAGATTACCTGACACTTCTCACCTCTTGATCCCTCCCAAACAACTCTCTTCCCTCACTCACCCACCACTGGCCACCACCATCTTAGGCAGTCTGGCAGTATACACATTTAGGGCTTTTTTTAAATTATTTTCTAAGGTGTAGTGATCCCTCCTCAACTCTCCCACCACCCTGATCCCTCCAAAACTGCTCTCTACCCCCCTCCCACCTCTAGCTAGTCTGCCATCTTAGGTACTGGCAGCTGTTTGCCAGTACACAGTTTAAATATATTTATAGCTAATTTTTATTTATTTATTATTAAAACATTTTTCTGTAGTGTAGAGGCCCCCTCCCCTGTCCATGTGATTATAATGCAGGGCCCCCTCTCCATCCATATTTGATCATGTGTAGCAAATCCCTCCCTCCCAGTAATACATTTTCTGTAATGTAGCGATCCCACCCTCCTTCCCTCCCACACCACTCATGGCAGCACTGAAAACCGATGCAAACGGTGACACAGAGTAAGAGACAGACACTCATTTTAAAAAGGCAGAAGGGGTTTTCTTTTTTTTGACAATCTAACATAAATGTACTTTACAATACAAAAATCATTTCATAATTCATATTAACAGCATTTATCCATACTCTGAATATGCCTGCACTGACTGCGTTAATTTATATCTTATCATAATACAGTCTCTTTTTGTTTCAATTTATTTACAACAGTCATTTCATCGAGAAAAATCTAAGGATCATATGTTAGGAGTCGCAGCTTCTCTCCATTCGGGAGCATGCAAATACATTAATTTTTCAAACGGCTAAAAAGAGAAATAACAAAATAGGCACTATTACCATTAATATACTCCATAGTGTGATTTCTAAGGAACAGAATATTGCTCTTCTTCCAGCAATACATATTCATTCAAATCATAATAATGATGACAGTAAATAGCGTATATAGGAGGAGTGGGGGAGAGAAAAAAACTCTCCCTCAATCTCCTGAACATCCAGGTGACCAAGATCTTGGCAACATTCCATCTTCCAATTGTTGTTTAAACCACAGTGTTTTCTGTGTGTGTGTGTGTGTGTGTGTGTGTGTGTGTATATATATATATGTATATATATATATATATATATATATATATATATATATATACAGGGAGTGCAGAATTATTAGGCAAGTTGTATTTTTGAGGATTAATTTTATTATTGAACAACAACCATGTTCTCAATGAACCCGAAAAACTCATTAATATCAAAGCTGAATAGTTTTGGAAGTAGTTTTTAGTTTGTTTTTAGTTATAGCTATTTTAGGGGGATATCTGTGTGTGCAGGTGACTATTACTGTGCATAATTATTAGGCAACTTAACAAAAAACAAATATATACCCATTTCAATTATTTATTTTTACCAGTGAAACCAATATAACATCTCAACATTCACAAATATACATTTCTGACATTCAAAAACAAAACAAAAACAAATCAGTGACAATATAGCCACCTTTCTTTGCAAGGACACTCAAAAGCCTGCCATCCATGGATTCTGTCAGTGTTTTGATCTGTTCACCATCAACATTGCGTGCAGCAGCAACCACAGCCTCCCAGACACTGTTCAGAGAGGTGTACTGTTTTCCCTCCTTGTAAATCTCACATTTGATGATGGACCACAGGTTCTCAATGGGGTTCAGATCAGGTGAACGAGGAGGCCATGTCATTAGATTTTCTTCTTTTATACCCTTTCTTGCCAGCCACGCTGTGGAGTACTTGGACGCGTGTGATGGAGCATTGTCCTGCATGAAAATCATGTTTTTCTTGCAGGATGCAGACTTCTTCCTGTACCACTGCTTGAAGAAGGTGTCTTCCAGAAACTGGCAGTAGGACTGGGAGTTGAGCTTGACTCCATCCTCAACCCGAAAAGGCCCCACAAGCTCATCTTTGATGATACCAGCCCAAACCAGTACTCCACCTCCACCTTGCTGGCGTCTGAGTCGGACTGGAGCTCTCTGCCCTTTACCAATCCAGCCACGGGCCCATCCATCTGGCCCATCAAGACTCACTCTCATTTCATCAGTCCATAAAACCTTAGAAAAATCAGTCTTGAGATATTTCTTGGCCCAGTCTTGACGTTTCAGCTTGTGTGTCTTGTTCAGTGGTGGTCGTCTTTCAGCTTTTCTTACCTTGGCCATGTCTCTGAGTATTGCACACCTTGTGCTTTTGGGCACTCCAGTGATGTTGCAGCTCTGAAACATGGCCAAACTGGTGGCAAGTGGCATCTTGGCAGCTGCACGCTTGACTTTTCTCAGTTCATGGGCAGTTATTTTGCGCCTTGGTTTTTCCACACGCTTCTTGCGACCCTGTTGACTATTTTGAATGAAACGCTTGATTGTTCGATGATCACGCTTCAGAAGCTTTGCAATTTTAAGAGTGTTGCATCCCTCTGCAAGATATCTCACTATTTTTTACTTTTCTGAGCCTGTCAAGTCCTTCTTTTGACCCATTTTGCCAAAGGAAAGGAAGTTGCCTAATAATTATGCACACCTGATATAGGGTGTTGATGTCATTAGACCACACCCCTTCTCATTACAGAGATGCACATCACCTAATATGCTTAATTGGTAGCAGGCTTTCGAGCCTATACAGCTTGGAGTAAGACAACATGCATAAAGAGGATGATGTGGTCAAAATACTCATTTGCCTAATAATTCTGCACACAGTGTATATATATATATATATATATATATAATCAAGAACAATTTAGGAAAGGACGCAGTTGCTAGTGTGAGTTGATTGGTTGCGTAAGGGCTTAAATGTCCAAGCAATTTAAATTTAAATATGGTGCAGACCCTTAGTTTAAATGTATCATGTACACAAAAGAGACGTACCTGGAATATAATCCTGGTACCAAAAAAGACAGGGTTTCAGCACTCTTTTAGAAAAACTCACAAATCACTCTAATGTAATTCAATATCTTTAATAGTGGCAGCCAAATTTCACACAACATGGGAATAAATCCATGTAAATATTAAAACACATAAGCATACAAGTTCGACTTATGAATGACAGTTCAAAAGAACCTGACCGGTCAGGGATACACGAAAAAGCACATGTGTGGCGAAATGTAAATAGCAGTAGTATTGCTTAAGCACAGGTTTTTATAGTGAACCACTACACCCAACTACCTCAGAACCTCCCAAGGAATGGTCATGGAAGGTATATCCTGGGCAGATATATGAACCGGGATCTAAGTGGTAAACACTGCAAAGCCTGTGTCAGGCACCTTGTAGAAAGTGATTTCACAGTTAGAAATGAATACAGTTACTGCAATGTACAAAATATAGGCTATTATATCAAGTGAGACCTCCTCTGGCTTTGCTACACCCAGCTGCTTACAGCACCCCTGCAGTTATGGGGCTACTTGCTGCGCAGGTTACAAAGGGGATCTAAGCAAGCCAGCAGGTGAGCCCCCTGAATATATACATAGGTAGACAAGTAGGTAACAATTGTAGAGGTAACACAATTTATGCAATATTGATTACATTCGCATTGTGCATACACTTATCCACAAAAGAAGTCTGCAAAGCAAGATGCAAAGATGTTAGCATGAATATGTCGCAGGTGAATTAGTGTTTTCACATGCAGGCAAATAAGAGTCAAGTTGTAGTTAGTAGAGCACAGTCTAAGCAAGAAATGTATGACTCCAAGCGAAGACAGGTATCAAGATATTAGTCTCAGTGAAAGACAAAACAGCGCCTTCTCCAACTTAACAAAATGCCATTATTTTCTTCAACATGGTCACCTATTCCATATCAGTATATTTCAGGTGTCAACATGTCACACTTATACGACCTTGCTTTCAGATGTTGTTGTGTCCAATATCCACAGGGGTATGTATTGTCCCCACTTGTTAGCATTCCATGCCGGTAGCGATCTCCATCGCAAACGCCAAACACAGCGGTGGTCCACGTGTATCACATGACCTGGTCGGCTCCACCAATGCCGACGCGCGTTTCACCCGCTCGACTGGAATTCAGACCGGGCTTCGTCAGGGCGTAATACTGCTTTGATCCATGCGTCCTGTTATATAGATCAATGATGTTGCGCCTCTGCTGGAAGGTGAAAGTTTCACATGCTGCTACAGGCAGCTTTCAATCTTATGTGATTGCTATTATTTACAAACTTATGTTTCAAATTTACAAGAAGCAAAACCAAGGTTAGAAATGTTACATATTTTTCCTCAAACATTTATACTTGGTTGCTACAGTTAAAAACATTACAATCTGTCATTCAAGAAACAACATGTTCTTTATATTTTTATTGTCTTATATCTTGTAGAATCTGCTTATTTTTGGTTAGGTAGAATGGAGTGTAAAAGCAAAACACCTCTCCATATCAACACTCCACTCTATCTTAAGTACAGTCTCATAGGAAGCAGGCCATATCTAATTTATCATTGAGACCATTTGGAATTTGTGTCCCAAGGATTGATATCCACCTGCATTCCTTTCTCAGGAGGGTTTTATCATTATCTCCTCCTCTCCCGTTTATGATGCCTTTGTCTATGCCCACGAATCTGAGTGAATCAGGATTGCAATTATGCGCCAACTCAAAGTGTTTTGCCACATTGCTTTTAGGATTTTTATTCTTTACATCATCTCTATGTTCTGAGATGCGGTCCTTTATCGCCCTCCTTGTTTTTCCACATAGAAAAGTGGGCAATCGCAGGACAGCAGGTATACGACCCCCTCAGTATCACAGTTCACAAAATGTTTTAGTCTATAGGTTTTTCCCGTATTCGTTCTGAACTCTTTTGTCTTGCGCATAAATTTACATGTTACGCATTTTCCACAGGGATAATTGCCTATGGATCTATGTTTTGTAAGCCAGTTACTTTGTCCTGTTTTGGACAAGTATTGGCTCCTCACCAACTTATCTTTAAGATTAGGTGCCCGTCTGGCAGTGATATTGGAAAAATCACCTACTTCCTTTTTGACCCCTATGTCACTGGTAAGGATATGCCAATTCTTTGCAAGAATGCCTTTCAGAGAGTTCCAGTGGCAATTGTAATCAGTGATTAGTCTTATTTTCGATTCATTATTCTTTGGTGTGGGCAAAAGAAGTTTCTCCCTGTCCATGTGTAGAGCATTATTAAATGCCCCTTTAACCACTCTCTTGGAATACCCTCTAGTCAGGAATCTTTGTTCCATTTCTGACGCGTGTTTCAGATATTTCTCTTTGCTAGAGCAATTCCTACGAAGCCTTAGGAATTGGCCTTTGGGTATTCCTTTCTTTAGATGGCTGGGATGGTGGCTAGAGGCAATTAACAGGCTATTGGTCGCAGTGGATTTGCGAAAGTTCTCAGTTGAAACTACCCCTTTTTGCAGTTTCACTTCAATGTCTAAAAAGGCAATTGCCTCTTTACTAGACTGGACAGTAAGAGAGATGTTTCTATCATTTACATTTAGGGTGTCAACAAATTCTTTTAAGAGGCTTTCAGAGCCCTCCCAGATGAGGAAAATGTCATCCACATATCTCAACCATATGTGGATATTTTCCTCAAATAGGGGGCTCTGAAAGACCTCTTCCATTTCCCATACGCCTAGATGTAGGCAGGCGTAGGTAGGAGCACAAGTGGCACCCATCGCAGTGCCTCTTAGTTGTTTGTATATCTTGTTGTCGAACATGAATACATTATTTGTTAATACAAATCTAAGTAGCTCGACAACAAAGTCTGTGTGCTTTTGGGCATACTTTCTTCTTGTCATGAGGAAATGTTTACTTGCCTCAATGCCCACTTCATGCGGGATGGACGAATACAGACCTTCAACATCAAGACAAACCAACAGTGCCCCTTTCGGAACACTCAAGCCTTCAACCTTTCTCAGGAAATCTGCTGTGTCTAGGACAAATGAGGGCATGGTCGTAAGGAAGGGTCTTAGAAAGTGGTCTATGTAGTTTCCAAGGTTTTCAGTTAAGCTCCCAATGCCTGCTATTATGGGGCGGCCAGGTGGATTTGTAGGGTTCTTATGTATCTTAGGGATACAATAAAAGACTGGCATTATTGGATGATCAGGATAGAGATACTTAAATTCAGATAGGGTTATTACACCTTTGTCCTTTACTGCCGGGTCCATGGATAGCTGTGGCATATATTTCGATTTTGCTTTTAGGTTTGACGAAATATGGACATTGGTACCTATTTCCTCATCTTGTGAAGGAGTCTGTTGGCTACTTTCAGAGTCAGTGAGTAATTCTTGCAGGGCCAGTATTGTTATACTGTCCTCTCGTGTAAGTGAGACATCCTCAACAAGGTGTTTACTCTTGCCCTTCATAATTTGTGAGAGTACAATACGCCTTGCAAATAAATGGAGATCTTTTAAGAAGTTAAACTTATCCAAGTTATTTCTAGGGCAAAATGAAAGACCTCTTTTTAGGACCTCTATGTGCATATAATTCAATTTAAAAGAAGACAGGTTAATTACCTGCATATTATTTTCAGCTAGTTCGAGTATCCCCTGCGACCTCGAGGTCGCCTCGGTCTGCTCTGACGATAATTCCTTTGACCCTGATCCTGGCTCTGCTGGTATCTTTGCCTTGAGGGGTAGCGTCTTTCTTCTGAGTTTAAACTCAGACCCCCTCCTTCTCTTCCTATCACCTCTCCTCCTTCCCCTAAAAAAGACTGTTTTTTATCAAGAGTGTTTTTATGTTGGTCAAGTTCTACATCAGAGCTATCCGTCCCAGAATCATATGTTCCTTTTGTAGTTAAGTAGCTATATACTTTGTTGTTTTTGTAGTCATCATTATCCCTTGAAAACTTCCTTCCTTTTCTTAGTTTTATATCATTTTGTAGTCTAGCTATCTGATCCTTTATTTCATCATTCAATTTGGGGAAATTGGTGTTATGTTCAAAAGTGTTTACCACTTTTAGGGACTCCTCAACCTGTATAATTGTTTTAGCTAGTTTTTCTTTATTTCGTACCACCATTTTCTCCATTAAAATAATGGAGCAATCAGAAAGACTGGTATTCCAGTCTTCTAGAAATTCTTCTCCTCCCTCATCCTCACTTAGGTTTGTACCAGGGTCTAGTTTAAGACGAAGACCCCTCGGTATGATTTTGGTTTTTATGTAATTCTCTAGACTTGAAGTTTCTGCCCGAAGCTTTATTTGTTTAACCAAGAGTTTTTTGTAATTTTTAAAAGCACCATAGATGTTCACTGGTGTATTGTTGGAATCCTGATTCTCCTCTAGATTCGACAGGGATAGTGAGGCTGTAAGTTCTGCCTCCCAATTTTCGTCAGACAGCATAAAAGCCATTTTGGTCTAAATTTAAACCTTTTATAACAGGGATCCAGTACCAGGGTGTGTAGGACTTGACTGATCCACAAAAAAGCTACTGTTTATGTATATATTAAAGTGTATATATATATACAATACTAGCTAGGGGGTTTACCCTTTCCTGAGACCTAAGAATGGGCCCAAGGCCCAAGTACACAAGGTATGCACAGTGAATAATCAAGAACAATTTAGGAAAGGACGCAGTTGCTAGTGTGAGTTGATTGGTTGGGTAAGGGCTTAAATGTCCAAGCAATTTAAATTTAAATATGGTGCAGACCCTTAGTTTAAATGTATCATGTACACAAAAGAGACGTACCTGGAATATAATCCTGGTACCAAAAAAGACAGGGTTTCAGCACTCTTTTAGAAAAACTCACAAATCATGTAAATATTAAAACACATAAGCATACAAGTTCGACTTATGAATGACAGTTCAAAAGAACCTGACCGGTCAGGGATACACGAAAAAGCACATGTGTGGCGAAATGTAAATAGCAGTAGTATTGCTTAAGCACAGGTTTTTATAGTGAACCACTACACCCAACTACCTCAGAACCTCCCAAGGAATGGTCATGGAAGGTATATCCTGGGCAGATATATGAACCGGGATCTAAGTGGTAAACACTGCAAAGCCTGTGTCAGGCACCTTGTAGAAAGTGATTTCACAGTTAGAAATGAATACAGTTACTGCAATGTACAAAATATAGGCTATTATATCAAGTGAGACCTCCTCTGGCTTTGCTACACCCAGCTGCTTACAGCACCCCTGCAGTTATGGGGCTACTTGCTGCGCAGGTTACAAAGGGGATCTAAGCAAGCCAGCAGGTGAGCCCCCTGAATATATACATAGGTAGACAAGTAGGTAACAATTGTAGAGGTAACACAATTTATGCAATATTGATTACATTCGTATTGTGCATACACTTATCCACAAAAGAAGTCTGCAAAGCAAGATGCAAAGATGTTAGTCTTGAGATATTTCTTGGCCCAGTCTTGACATTTCAGCTTGTGTGTCTTGTTCAGTGGTGGTCGTCTTTCAGCTTTTCTTACCTTGGCCATGTCTCTGAGTATTGCACACCTTGTGCTTTTGGGCACTCCAGTGATGTTGCAGCTCTGAAACATGGCCAAACTGGTGGCAAGTGGCATCTTGGCAGCTGCACGCTTGACTTTTCTCAGTTCATGGGCAGTTATTTTGCGCCTTGGTTTTTCCACACGCTTCTTGCGACCCTGTTGACTATTTTGAATGAAACGCTTGATTGTTCGATGATCACGCTTCAGAAGCTTTGCAATTTTAAGAGTGTTGCATCCCTCTGCAAGATATTTCACTATTTTTTACTTTTCTGAGCCTGTCAAGTCCTTCTTTTGACCCATTTTGCCAAAGGAAAGGAAGTTGCCTAATAATTATGCACACCTGATATAGGGTGTTGATGTCATTAGACCACACCCCTTCTCATTACAGAGATGCACATCACCTAATATGCTTAATTGGTAGCAGGCTTTCGAGCCTATACAGCTTGGAGTAAGACAACATGCATAAAGAGGATGATGTGGTCAAAATACTCATTTGCCTAATAATTCTGCACACAGTGTATATATATATATATATATATATATATATATATATATATATATGAGTGTGTCCAGGCTTTTAGTGTTAAGGTCATAAACTTTAAAGTGTCTCATGGTGAAGTGCAAGAGAATGTACGATGGTTCAATATTACATATGAACTGTAAAACAGTTTTGAAGTTAAACTGTTATGGAAAATCAACACACTGTTATGAGCCACTGTAAAATTAGCAATATTTGGAATAGGTGAATTCCTTCTTTGGAATGAGGGGTGTCATGCTCCTTTCAAAAGTAATCACCAGATAACATTTTTTCAAAGGGAGGGGCTCTCCCTAGTATGCCACACCGAAGGCCATGAGATACTCGTTTGGAAAGTGGAGTATCTCCTATTTCCAATGATACGCCCATGCCCCTGTCATTAGCAAGTGATTGCCATAACAGGCTAAAGAAACATCTTTGAAAAAGCCGGTAGTACACTAGCAAAACGTACGTCGGATGTATTATTTATTTATGAAATATTTTACTAGAAAGGATACATTGAGATTTCTCTCGTTTTCAAGTATGTCCTGGGTCCACAAAATATTGCATTGATACAATAGGGTACAATAAAATACAAAAATCAATATTAATACATAATATATGCAAAATTTAACATAGAACAGGTAGGAAATATATAATCAACCATGACAGGTGCATTCTGTTTTGAGATATGCAGAGAGGGATCTCTTAAAGGATTTTAGACTTGGGGAAGGTTTTAAACTGTGCGGGAGGTCGTTCCATAATTGTGGAGCTCTGTAGGAAAAGGAGGATCGAGCTGCTTTCTTTTTGTATGGAGGCAGACTAAATAATGTGCTGGTACTGGATCGAAGGTTATGGGAGGTGGAACAGCTGGGGAGAGCATTCTGCTCAGGTAGGGTGGGAGCTTCCCAGAAAAGCTCTTAAACACAAGGCTGGAAAGATGGAGGGTGCGTCTGGATTCCAGCGACAGCCAGTTCTTTTAGCATGTCACAATGGTGGGTCCTGTAGTTACATTGTAGCACAAAGCAGCACAACGAGTTATACAGTGTATTAAGTTTATTAAGGTGAGTTTGCAGTGCAGGTGCATATACTACATCTCCATAATCCATGATTGGCATCAGCATTTGCTGTAAATCTTTTCCTTTACTGTAGGGCTGAGGCAGGATTTGTTTCTGTACAGGGCCCCTAGTTTTGGATAGAGTTTAGATGCAAGTTTTTCTATGTGGAAACCAAAAGATAGATTGGGGTCTAACAACATACCCAAGTATTTGAAAGAGTGGACTGCGGTCAGTGTGCCATTTGATTTTGTTTTAATGCGTAGATGGGAATTTTGTAGTTTGTGTAATTTAGGTACCGTTCCAAAGATCATTGTGACAGTTTTGTCAGTGTTTAAGAAGAGTTTGTTTTTTGAGATCCACTTTTCTACCTCTGTGAACTGGTCTTGGAGCACTGCCTCAAGCTGCGGCAGATCGGATTTGTTTGCATAGATTACTGTGTTGTCTGCGTACATGTGTACAGTTAAGGATTTGCAGACATTTGGCAGATCATTTATAAATAATGTGAATAGTAAGGGGCTGAGAATGGAACCTTGGAGAACACCACATGTGACTGGGAGAGGGAGGGAGTCGCTGTCAGAAATGGAGACATACTGTGATCGATCCGATACATATGATCGAAACCAGGTTAGCGGACAATCACCAATACCTGAGTTTTTTAGTTTGAGCAGTAGTATGTCATGGTCTACTGTGTCAAAGGCCTTTGCAAAATCAAGAAAAATAGCTCCAGTTAGGTCTCCTTGTTCCATGCCAGTTTGGAGGGCAGTTGTAGTGGAGTTATTCAGGCGAAAAACCGATTGAACAGGGGTCATATAGCTAGATTGTTGGTAATACTCACATAGTTGCATATGGACGCATTTTTCTAAGATTTTTGACAATACTGGGAGCAATGTTATTGGGTGATAGTTAGTAACCATGGTTAACTCACCACTTTTATGGATAGGCACTACTCTTGCAGTCTTCCAAAGTTTGGGTATGTATCCAGACACCAAGGATTCGTTAATTAGGGTTGTGACAGGTTTAGTAATTGCCGGGGAACTGAGCTTCAACAGCATTGCTGGGATTTGATCAGGTCCAGACTGGTTTTTCATTTTTAGATTATTAAGGTGTTTCTTAACGACATTGATGGGTACAGGACTAAAATTGAACTTTTCTATATTGGGTCTTTGTAGATTTAGTGGGGCCTGATCCACATTTGTAGTTTTAGGATGCGTGTCATTTTTTAGTTTGTCAATCAGTGTGGTGGAGCATCTGACAAAATAATTGTTAAAGGCATTTGCTACTTCTAAGAGAAGTAGGGTTTGTTTGTCCACTTTGACAGTGAAGGGTTGGGAGTGGATTGGGGGAGTGTATAAGTTATTTATGACTTTCCAAAACTTTCTAGGGTTTGATATGTTATTTTTCAGATTTTCACAGAAATATTGGGCCTTGGCCAATTTTGTTTGTTTAGTGCATATATTTCGCAATTTTCTATATACACAGTGATCGTTCATAGAGCCAGTATGCTTGAACTTTGACCACAATGAATCCCGAAACTGGTACATTTGAATGAGGTCAGCTGTGATCCAATTCATATGCGCTCCTTTTACTCTCACCTTACGCAGCGGGGCATGCAAATTCCAAACTTCTAGGAGTTCGGACTGAAGGAATTCAACTGCAGAGTCTAAATCTGGAATTAGGTTTAATCTGTGCCAGGGGAGGTTCTTGATGTCATTTAGAAATGATTGAAGTTTACATTTTTTGAAGGACCTTATGATTTTAACCTTGGGAGAGGATTTAGTATCCCTTATTTTGCGCACGCAGTATACTAAGCAGTGCTTACTGAAACTGTTAGGGAGAACACCTGCCTCCTGGATTCGGTCAGAGGAAGTGGAGAGAATCCAATCGAGGAGGGTGTGGTTATGGATTTTAATGTTTATGCGAGTTGGGGAGGAGATTAATTGCGTTAGCTGCAAAGTCTTAAACAGTGAGCAATAACTGTTGTTTTTAGGATTCAGCCAATCAATATTAAAATCTCCAAAGACCAAAATTTCACTTTTTGGGGTTTGAGCTATGGTTTCACTAAGGAGATGGGCTATGTCAGAAAGGGAATGCACAGGGGAGCTAGGTGGACGGTAGATTCTTGCAACAATGATTGATTTACTGCACGGGTTCTCAATTGTGCCAGAAAGGAAATAAAAGGTGGCAGGAGAGCTAGATTTTTTGTAAGGGGGTGAACTTTATGGAATTGTCAGCATAAATTCTTTTTGCTCTGTCATTTCTATGGCATGAATACCCATGTATAGCAGTGGCAGAGTCAGGTATTTTTGTGGTTAGCCAAAACTCAGAGATCACAATGATTTTGGATTTGTAATGTGAACACCATGCTTGCAGTGCATCAATTTTTGGTAGTAAGCTGCGGATATTACAGTGCACAAAGGAGAGGCCTTTTTTAGCTGGAAGGCTAGGAGTGGAATTGGTTGGTGGACCAGGGTTAGACTCTACATCATTTGCAAGAGCAAGTAACATAAGGAATAGGAATTTGGACATAATTTTTGATTGGCCATAAAGAGAATGGGATACTTTATAATTTTGTGAGGTGGGGGTAGGGGGCTGTTTTTTATAACTCTCCACCAGCACTTGGCAGATAAGTTATGGCAACAGAGCAGTCCATGGTGTATGATCATTTGTTTTCCAGTTTGAGGTGTGTGCTTATGACAGTAGTGATGTGAACAAAATTGGAGTGAGAAAAGGGTTATTACGAATAACAGTATGGTCATATTTGGATTCATGTTAGTGGTATGAGCTGTGTAGATGAAAACAAAAACACAAATAGTAAAAAATAAAAAATAAATTAAAAAGTATATAATATTGAGGTATGATATATAGCTACTTTAAGGGTGAGAGGGTATGTATTATATAGGGTTAAGTGAATGGAAGGATGTGCTGATCAGTGATTGCACCTGTCATTTCAGGAGAATGAAAGTTGTGTGGGAGACTATCTATAAATGAGGAAATGAGCTTGGACTATAATGGACATTTATATCACATTATAATGTTTTCTTAGCATACCATGTAATTGTTGATTAGTTGACTTTTTATTACTCTCGTCACTAGACTCAATATTGTTAAATTCAATGCTGTGCAGCTACCTTGTGATTACATTCTGTAATACTGTCCTTTGCTTTTAAATGAAATATTGCATTTTTACCTTTACCTTGGAGTTCCGGAGTTTCCATGGGAGCAGAGGGGCTTTAAACCTGCCACATTAGAATCTAACGGCTAGATTTGGAGTTTGGCGGTAGATGGGTTGTTAACGCTACGCGTGGTTTATGTCTAACGCACGGCATTGTTTGACTCCGGTATTTAGAGTTAAAAAAAACCTTCTATCGATACTCCTAACGCGTGTATTTCACACGCATAATCCTGCCCGCGTTAGACAGTCTCCCATAGAGATCAATGGAAATGCAAACAAACACGCATTTTTCATCTAACACTCAATCTCGCGAGAAATACGCACAGCTCGGTCATATGACGCATACCACATCATGCACAACAATAACACGCCGCAAATGTCACAACAACAATCACTAAACAAAGCACAGAAGCATTACACATTCACAAGCGGGGGGAATTTGATTGAAATAAAATACACGTAATACGCATATACTTTAAGATGCGGAAATACGCAAAATAACAACAAGAAAAATCAAAATTATACATACACTAGCAAAATAATCGCATTCAATATCAATATATATTAGGACAAACATACATATACAACACTTCACTAATACCACACCATCGCAAATTAACATTTAAACATAATACCATTGGACAATGTTATAGAAAACGACCACTATGACATCATCGCATTCTACACATTCCACAAATACTAACTCAAAATGAGCATGCGCAAATTCACACACCTAATACACATTGCACAAATACTAATTGCTAATAAAGCACACATGAACACAATTTACAACGCAAATAGGTACATCATTAAACATTTACACAGGGTATATAAGCACCACACAAGCATGGCTTCTTTGACTGTGTTGCTGGTGGGTCTTTGGAGATTGGAGGTTTAAGATTAGAGAGTTTGTGCATTATTGTGAGTGAGTTAGTGTTAGTGTGAGAGAGTCAGTTGTTAGTGTTATCATGAGTGAGTGAGTGGGAGTTAGTGGTAGTGGAAGAGAGTCAGTTAGTGGGAGCGTGAGTGAGTTAGTGGTAGTGGGAGTTGTTAGTGAGAGTTAGTGGTAGTGTGATAGAGTCAGTTAGTGGGAGTTAGTGAGAGTTAGTGGTAGTGTGAGTTAGTGAGAATTAGTAGTAGTGTGAGTTAGTGAGAATTAGTAGTAGTGTGAGTTAGCGAGCGAGTGCTTTTTCTGTACACTTAACACATTTACACGCAAACACATTCAATACATACATACACTTATCAATAACACTACATACACTCCATACCCCATACCCTCTCATACTACACTCCATACCCCATTCCCTGTACTCCCATTCCCTGTAATCCCATTTACTCTTATCCCATACCCCATCCCATCCCCATCCCCTAGTTACATTTAGTTTACATATCCTCCTTTTTGTCTTCTTCTTCATTTTGTTCATTTAAATACTCCTTACCCTCTTTTATTTATATCCCTTTCACACTTTCAGCACTTTTTTTGGTCTTTTTATTTCTTTATTTTGACCCCCTTTCATTTGATCACACTCACTTTTGTTTTGCTTAGTTGGGGTTTAGTTTAGGGAAGAGATGGAGGGCAGGCAGGGGAGAGGTAGAGGGGGGAGGAGAGGGAGGGGGAGAGGAACAGGGCAGGAAGGGGGGCAGGAAGCGGGGGTGGAAGCGGTGGGTGGACCCAGCCACTTGGTTCAAGATGAACAAGTGGCTGGGCCCAGTGGCGGACAGAGTAGGGCTTCACAGTCCGGGAAACAGAGGGCATCATCACAGGGGAAGGCCAAGGCGACTAGGGAGGCAAGGTTTTCGATGGAGGAGAAGGAGGCCCTCGTAGAAGCCTATATGGCCAGGTATAGGAGGCTGCAGCATCAGAAGACCACTCCGACTGAGAAGAGGAAGCTCTGGCATGAGATAAGGAATGCAGTCAATGCCGTGGGTGGACGGAATAGAGATATGGACTCTATAAAACATCGATACCGGGACTGCAAGATGGATCTCAAGAAAAAGTTAAGCCTGGAGGCCCGACATGCCGCAGGAACCGGTGGCGGCCCTGCACTGGAAATCGAGTACTGCCGATGGGAGGAAATGTTGCGTCCCAGCATCTCCGAGGTGGATGTAGTCGTATCGGAGGAATTGATACCGGGAACCTGCCATTCTCATCTGACGGTAAGCTCATTTAAGAATAAATTCACATACGAATGTATTTCAAGGGACACTATACGCAAACCTTTACTTTCATGATTGAGGTAGAGAATACAATTTTCAAAAAAATTCCAATTTACTTATATTACCTAATTTAATTCATTCTTTAGATATACTTTAATGAAGAAATAGCCATGCACACGGTGAACCAATCACAGGAGGCAGCTATATTCAGCTACCAATCAGCATCTTCTAAGCATATTTAGATATGCTTTTCAGCAAAGAATATCCAGAGAATGAAGCTAATTAGATAAGAAAAGTACATTAGAAAGTTGATTATAATTGTATGCTTCGAAATCATGAAAGATAAAACATTGGGTTTCATGTCCCTTTAAGGATCAGATTAATGCTATAACGTTGTTTACACGCATTCACAATTACTTTGCGGTTACATCAGTATCTAGGCTATAGGTTAGGTGTGCATTTAAACAGACTGAAAACAAACGCTAAAACATTCAGATTGAACAGAGATATCACAAACACGGTTTAGAAAATGCGGAAATCGTATTGATTGTTAGATTTCAAAGTGGATTAATGAGGCTGCATTTGTAATTGTATCGTAAGCTAAGTCATTTAAAGCTTGATTTGGAAATATGCTAATATATACATTTCTTTATTTTTCTAATATACAGAGTCTGGGGAGGAGGCAGCACAGCAAATACAGCCTCCTCCTTCTCCCCGGGATGAGAGTGGTGGGGAGGAATTTCCACCTCGGAGGGAAGAGGCCCCCCGTGACGAAGAGAAGGGCAAAACAGAACCTTTAATCTACACCAAGAGATGTTTAATTTTTTCCGGGAGGCGCATGCTGGTCTGCCTCCTGGTCCGCCTCCTGCTGCTGGGCCTCCTGCTGCTGGGCCTCCTGCTGCTGGGCCATCTTCTCCTGCCGGGCCATCTTCTCCTGCCGGCCCATCTTCTCCTGCCGGCCCATCTTCTCCTGCCGGCCCATCTTCTCCTGCCGGGCCATCTCCTCCTGCCGGGCCATCTCCTCCTCCTCACCTTGGTCGTCCCAGTACTCTTCCTTCCACTCTTCCCACAACATATCCAATGAGAACTCGTCGGAGTCGGCAGTTGACCCTCCCAGAGCCTCAGCCCCGTGGGAAGAGGGGGAGGAAGAGGAAGTAAGTATTTGTTTTCATGTTTAATGTTATTTTTATTTAATGTGTAATGGATAGGTATGTAATGATGTGGTTTTCATACACTTGTGGACCACACTCTGTATATAATCTACTTCTATGGGACCGGGTCCATGGAGGCAGATTGTTTGCAGAGTGTGGGTTATAAGTGTGTGAAAACCACATCACATACCTATCCTTGTTCATGATATTGATTGGTTTCTGTGATGTGATGTCCAAACTGTTTCCCGAATCGCAAACAAAATTACCATTACAATTATCCATGATGGCATATTACTGTTTGAATGCCAATAACACAGCTTAAAGGGACAGTCAATAAATTATTGATTACAAAGAAAACACTGTATTACGCATTATCAAGTTGGAAACAACAAAACATGGAGAAATACGTGTGACTTATGTGCTTACCCTTGTATCTATAACTATGAAAAATGACCACTTATTTGTTGTTCTGACATAACAACATTTTAGACATCAATGATCAATACATGGTAAATAATATGCTGTATGAGCACAAGTTTTTAGATATACAAATGCTATCCAAATGCCCTCTAGTGGTCAAATTGCATAATGATTACATGCACTCTTCAAGCTCTAAGAAATGAGCACACGAACCTCATAGGTTTAGCTAGCAAATTAAAATAAACACAGACAAATGATTAATTGGTGAGAAACCTTTGATATCATTGAAATTACAAAATTGACTTTTATAATAATGCAAAACATGATTTGTTTTCTAAACTGTCCCTTTAACAAACTTACATATGCTAACATATATTTGCATATTGTTGGTATATCTACATGTACTTGTTCAAACAATAAATATTGAAAACAGATTTATATTGACGTGTTAAATAAAGTCTATTTTCTTAAAGAGACATTATTGTGTTAATTTTTTTTTATAAAGACATTTGTTTTATCAATGAATATGGTTTAAAGTCCTTTTAGGAGTGGGGGGTGAAAATATGCTAACAATAATATATTTGGAGATTAACCAATGTGGAACTCATACATGATACAAAAATAAGCATTTGCATTAAAGGGACAGTATACTATATTTTTAACCGAACTGTATATAATAGACACTACTAGAAACAACAAGATTAACATATACTGATATCAATATTACAAAGCTTTAAACACTTTCAAAGAATATCGGGTTAGCTCTCTTGAAAATATAGATGAACCCCCATTACAACCGTAAAACAAGACAATACCCCATCATTAACATATGAAAAGACCCTTTACACAAACAGGAGAAAGCTGGAGATGGTACTTACATGAAACTTTGAGGCTTGACGAGGAGTCTGAAAATTACTTACATTTTATTTGAATAGAAGCAAAATGAGACGTGTATTTTGAAAAAATGGACTATCTAACTAGAGACCAAATAAAATATTTTGATTTATAATGTGAGTGTCTAATGAACCTTTAATAAAATATACGACGAAATTACATTTAGAAGAAGTTGGCATCATATATTTAGCATATGATAAAGATAAATGCATATTGATTACTTGATTCTAACACAATAGCGCATATTTATTAATTAGATATCTTTAACATTAAACACAACAGTCATTTTTCATAAAAAGGAACATATTGTTGACCAACATATTAAACAACATGGACTATAGAGATTTGCACTTGCCTCGAAATATCTTATGCATGAAAACATTTTGCTTTCGTTTGTTTATTCAACCAGACATCCAGCAAAAGAGAATGTGGTGGTCTTTATCAGCTATGGGTCAACAATGTAACATGATGCAAACAATCCATATTCGCCATGTTTTTAAACCTGTCTTCTCATTCACAAACGTGTTTAACGTGCACAAACAAATATTGCGGGAATACGTAATACAATCAGACTTTTTTTACCTTTGCATGTGAAGTCTTAATTAACATGGCGCTTCCTTGATCACGTAAGAACGCAAACCAAAAAAAGGCGCATCCTTGATCGCGTAAGAACGCAAACCAAAAAAAGGCGCATCCTTGATCGCGTAAGAACGCTAGCCAAAAAAAGGCGCATCCTTGATCGCGTAAGAACGCAAACCAAAAAAAGGCGCATCCTTGATCGCGTAAGAACGCAAACCAAAAAAAGGCGCATCCTTGATCGCGTAAGAACGCAAACCAAAAAAAGGCGCATCCTTGATCGCGTAAGAACGCAAACCAAAAAAAGGCGCATCCTTGATCGCGTAAAAACGTCACTCAATACAAGGAATCATTGGACAGCCTGGCAGGTGACATCTTAAGCAACATGGCACATCCGAGATCGCTGAAAAACCACAGACAATACAAGGACTCAGTTGACAGCTTGGCATATCAATAAGAAACATATTTATATTTTAGTAACTAGTATGTGTCTAGATTGCTATCTAGGAATGTCACGAAATCATGAATCATCTTTTCGGACTTGACTGTCCCTTTAACTATAGCTATGGTGTATATCTTTAACATTTAAAAGATACACATGAGAAATACATATGCCATTGATGTTTTAAGATATGTTTAGATTGTTTTGGAATAACAATAATGACACATGTATTCATCAAACTTGTCATTTATTCAAGTTGAAATATGGTCAGCCTACCTATAGCCATATATGGGAGGAGAAGTATTTTTTAAAAATATTTGGGGAAAAATATTCCTCATCTAAAATATGCGCATTACACACAGAGATTGATTTGGTTACACTTTTACAATAAGATAGAATTGAAAATGAAATACATGTGCTGTCAACATTACAATAAGATTGTTTATTAATAAGATTATATGTCCTTGCTCATGTAAAAAGGACAAAAACGCTTTAGAAATGGAAATACATTCATTAACAATTGTGCTCACCATCACTTAAAGGGACATGATTTTTATTTATAAAAAGAGGATACAGAAACAATACTAATTCAATAACATGAACACTTTACAGGGATTATATCATTGTATCAATCCTCAGATCATTTGTTAAAGGTGCATCAATTCATGCAGAGTTTATAAATACACACATGTATGTGAAATTTGAAATATACATATATATACACAAATAACTATCTATATATACATATATAAACAATTACTATGCTAATCATAATCATGCAATGATAAAGCTTTTCGAAAAATATATAAAGACAAATAATAAAATTACATTGGAGATGTTAATCTTAAAGTCATTTACAATTGTATTACATATATGATTCTGGAAAAACCATTATTTTTGGTAGGTCCCTTTAAGGATCAACCCGATAAACTAGAGCTTTCAATCAATGACATGAATAAGGAGGACAAAGAATCGTGCAATGACATGTCTTTTATTAGTAAGGCAGAAAACATCAACAACCTTTTTAAATAATCATGTAAATATCAGGAAAATTGGAGCCATATGACAAGGTAAGAGAGTGCATCACAGTCCATGAAGAGAGTTGCCAAGGGCCAGCATAGCCCCATTTGAGCCATATGACAAGGTAACAGAGTGCATCACAGTCCATGAAGAGAGTTGCCAAGGGCCAGCATAGCCCCATTTGAGCCATATGACAAGGTAACAGAGTGCATCACAGTCCATGAAGAGAGTTGCCAAGGGCCAGCATAGCCCCATTGGAGCCATATGACAAGGTAACAGAGTGCATCACAGTCCATGAAGAGAGTTGCCAAGGGCCAGCATAGCCCCATTGGAGCCATATGACAAGGTAACAGTGCATCACAGTCCATGAAGAGAGTTGCCAAGGGCCAGCATAGCCCCATTGGAGCCATATGACAAGGTAACAGAGTGCATCACAGTCCATGAAGAGCGTTGCCAAGGGCCAGCATAGCCCCATTGGAGCCATATGACAAGGTAACAGAGTGCATCACAGTCCATGAAGAGAGTTGCCAAGGGCCAGCATAGCCCCATTGGAGCCATATGACAAGGTAACAGAGTGCATCACAGTCCATGAAGAGAGTTGCCAAGGGCCAGCATAGCCCCATTGGAGCCATATGACAAGGTAACAGAGTGCATCACAGTCCATGAAGAGAGTTGCCAAGGGCCAGCATAGCCCCATTTGAGCCATATGACAAGGTAACAGAGTGCATCACAGTCCATGAAGAGAGTTTCCAAGGGCCAGCATAGCCCCATTTGAGCCACATGACAAGGTAACAGAGTGCATCACAGTCCATGAAGAGAGTTGCCAAGGGCCAGCATAGCCCCATTGGAGCCATATGACAAGGTAACAGAGTGCATCACAGTCCATGAAGAGAGTTGCCAAGGGCCAGCATAGCCCCATTTGAGCCATATGACAAGGTAACAGAGTGCATCACAGTCCATGAAGAGAGTTGCCAAGGGCCAGCATAGCCCCATTGGAGCCATATGACAAGGTAACAGAGTGCATCACAGTCCATGAAGAGAGTTGCCAAGGGCCAGCATAGCCCCATTGGAGCCATATGACAAGGTAACAGAGTGCATCACAGTCCATGAAGAGAGTTGCCAAGGGCCAGCATAGGCCCATTGGAGCCATATGACAAGGTAACAGAGTGCATCACAGTCCATGAAGAGAGTTGCCAAGGGCCAGCATAGCCCCATTGGAGCCATATGACAAGGTAACAGAGTGCATCACAGTCCATGAATAGAGTTCCCAAGGGCCAGCATAGCCCCATTGGAGCCATATGACAAGGTAACAGAGTGCATCACAGTCCATGAAGAGAGTTGCCAAGGGCCAGCATAGCCCCATTTGAACCATATGACAAGGTAAAAGAGTGCAACAGGCACAACAATAATAAGAAAAAAAGGCCAAATGGCAACCATAACAAAAACATCAACATGTGGACGGAGGATTCTTATCTGCGCCCTTGGAGCATCTCCAGATCCTCCACTTACTGGTCATCCCCTTCATCGTCCTGTGCATGTCCAGCTCCAGATTCAGGCATTGAATTTAATCGCATGATCTGCCGCAGAGTCAAATGCTGAACCTGGAGCTGGGCCTGCATGGTGTCGTTCATCCCTCTCAGCACAGCTGCGTTCCTCAACACGGCCTGCTCTACACGTGCTATACCTTCTAGCATGAGCCATGTTGAGTCACAGCCTAAAATAAAGAATAAATAAAATATTAATGATAATTACACAACAGACAAAATAAAAAGCAAATATACATTGTCATCATAAAGACAAATAATTTTTTTAATTAATTTGTTGACATTGATTATTTACACATGAAATATGTTATTCAGACAGACCTAAACCATTAAATGGACATTTTAATCCAACATGTTGTCCCCTTTAATTGGTTTTTGATGATCCACTTTTACAGCTTGAGTGTCTTAAATCTTGTTAAAGGATTTACATTGTACTTACATTAGCAATTTTAAGATTTTAGTTATACTGTGGTAGGCACACCTATCCTTAAACATTTTGGCGTTGAGGACAAGCTGTGTAAACATAGCAACCAGAAGAAATTACATTCCCACTGGGTTATACAAGAGATAATGTATGATCATTTGGACATAAATATTTGGATACAAATAGTGGTGGTTGGTATATGTAGTGATATCAAATTAAAGGGACAGTAAACCTAAATATTTTAGTTACTGATTCAGATAGAGCATGACATTAAAAAGAATTATTAATTTACTCGTATTCTTTAAATGTTTGAATTCTCAAGCTATATTTTAAATGCAAGAATGTAAGTTTATAGGGCAGGCCATTTTTGTTTATCAACTTTGGTTGTCCCTGCTGATTGATGGATACATCCATCCAACAATAAAGAAATGATGTCCATATTTTTTAAAATAAAAACAAAATATAGGCATTTCTTTGTTTCAATAAAGATAGCAAGAGAATGAAGAATAATTGATAAGAGTAGTAAATTATAAATTTGATTAACATTGCATGCTCTATTTGAATCACAATTTAAATATTTTCAGTCAGTGTACTTTTAAGTATCTTATAATGTTGATTTTGAATGATACTTACAGCTGTGCCTGGGAAGGACAATCCGACTCCCAGGACAATGAAGGTTGAGACAGGGGGGAGGGATGGGATTGGGTTGGGGAGGGATGGGCTGCTGCTCTGGGGTAGCCCATACAGCTGGGGAGTGGTGAGTTGGGGGCTGGGCAGCTGGGGTAGCTGTACGGGGCAACAGACGGGGAGAGCGGCGAAGGGGGACGAAGGGGCGTTTTTTGGGAGGGATACGACAGGACAAATGGGAAGGGCCGGGAGGGGAAGGGGACTGGGCAGGGGACTGGGCAGGGGGCTGGGAAGGGGGCTGGGCAGGGGACTGGGCAGGAGAGGAACAATGATGACCAGAAGCAGAGGATCCATCTGAAATAAATATAATAAATATATTAACATCTCATACATCATGAAATCAAATCAACGCATTTCAACTTGATTATGTTTGCAATATACTTAGAAGTGTGTTTGAATTTCTAAACAATGATGAAATGAGGATATGGTATGCATATAGGCACTCAGATGAATATCAATGACTGTCTGTACAATTCTAAAATTATTATTATGGTTTGCCCTAGAATATGCATGTGACATCATGATGGCATGAATTTCCAATCCAAATATTTAAACAAATCCAAGCATATCTTCATGCTGCCTGATATATAAAGGGGGCAGTAGTGTATTTGAACAGACAAATAATATTCCTTTTTTAAAGTGCAAAAGCTGTAGACTTTGAATGTCTTCAATAAAATGATTTCCAATAAAAAACATGTTGGATACATGTTAGATATATTTCACATACCATCAGACTCCAAGGGAACCTCTTCCTCCTCCGTCCCACATGTTAAATCAATCTCTGTAAAACATAACATGTTGTGTACACGTTAAGATCAGATATTATAACATATGTTACTGTTGCTCAAAGACACACATCAATGTTGCATTAAAGATATACACACCCAAAGTTATGATTTACATCATTTTGATGAAGCATACAAATGACATTATATTTGTTATTATCAATGATTCATATTTTCTATTTATTGTTTGTATTAATTTTAAAATCCTAAAAGCATAGTACATTGAACATTTAAGATTTCTCATGTGTGTATCACTTGATGATTGTTGTCAAAAATGAACATGGAAACAAACATATGCTATACATCTTCTGAATAACAAAGGTGTAGCCTAAGAAAGTTTTAATTCTTAATCTTTCAATATTCAAATAAAATTAATATATAATCAGAGGAGTCGATTATATGTTTGTTTGACATATAAATGAGTCAATGGACTTACCAGAAGACCGCAAAGGCGGCTCTGTGTCAGTGCTGGATTCCTCTGGGCTCCCCACACCAACTCTCTCTATGAATGATATAGATATATATTAGTGAACACATTTGGGATAGCACTAAATCACATCTGTATCGATTTATAAGAATAATCAACTTTAAAATGTGAAGAATAGAGCAGTCATTATAAAATAAAATGCTTGATTGAATCAAGGGGATTCTGTAAAAAATGATGTATTGAACATATGTTTAATTTCTGACTATATTAGACATCTCATACGATGCTATTGCATATCTAAATATACCCATTGAGCAATGTTCTTCAAAGAATACACACAAACCACATTTTGAATAACAGCTGTTGACAAATATAAACAAAGACATGTGGCACATCGATCCATTTGTGCAATGTACAGTAATCTTGTTTAGGACACAACACATATTGATCACAATACCAAACCAAATTGATTAGTACAAATATGTAATCATGGTGCTGTTAGAGTATGCTTATATCTAGAAAGTAACTCCAACAGTGAATATGTGAATTATATATCAATATTGTCTAATCCAAAGAATGTAAGGATTAATGAATCAATTGTTTATTAAAGGGACACTGACATGATTTATTTCAATCATTGATTTCACTGTTCAAACTGTTCCAAATGATTTAACATTGACTCCTATTTAATTGTAATGTTGCTACATTTTAATCTTAAAGGCAGATAAGCAATATTGGATTCAATAAATATTGTTTGTTGAAGGTATCCACCAATCATCAATAAAAACCCAGGTTGGTCAACCAAAATTGAGCTGCAGATAAACATACATTCTTGATTTTAAAATACATTTAGCAATAGAATATTTCACATATGATTATAGTATTATATTTAAATGTTGCTTAATATAGCATGCTCTATCTGAATGACAACATTAATAATTTTAGCTCAGTGTCCCTTTAATATAAAAATATATTGATTTGACAAGGTTGGTGTTAATGAATTCTCTACTCCATATGTTGATGTAATGAATGGGATTGAGCATGCAATTCGAATCTAATATGTTATTTAAGGATATCCTAAGAATTATTTAATTTTCATCTATTAAAGGGACATGAAGCTCTAAATGTGTAATTGTATACTTTTTGAAACTATGTACTACTGTTATCTCAACACATGATTTTAACTTTTGACCCAATGCCAATTTATGCATAAAAAAACAGCCGGATAATACCAGTAATGCATTGTTTAACCTAAACCAAAATCAATATGTTTTTAGAAGAACTAAAACAATAGACTGAACCAATGTAGCTCATGAAATGTTTAAACAAAACAATAAAATCACGTTTACAAATCATTCAATGTCAAATTTCGTTGGCATGTCCCTTAAATGACGTGATCAATTTCAAAAATGGAATCTATATTTTTAAAAAAAAATCATATGCAAAAGTGTGTGAGTTTTTTAAAAATTTATACAAATAAGATTAAGCAATACACAAGGGAAGAATATAAATTGGACATTCAAAGAATCTTACATTAAAATTAATATATCCAGAATAGATGGGATATTTGAAATTTGATAAAAATTCAGAGTAGTCTTACAATGTAATCCTCTGTTTATTTTTTTTTAATTCTTATTTGTAAATATTTTACTAATCCATTTTGCAGATACATATAAATATTGAACAATGTGGATTTAGTATGTAATGTTCTGTCCATGTTTCTAAGACAAATGTCAATTCAAATGAGACATACCATACTGTGACAAGCCCTGGCTTGAGGATCCAGCACCAACATCCAGATCTGTAATATATTAAATGAGGATTGGATATCATTAATACAAATCATGCCATGTTTAAAATCTTTACTTTATTAGCAAATCAATTAAAAACTATTAATCTTTTGGTAGTCCCATGAGTTAATTGTTTCCTCAATTAAATTCATGATAAATATATCCTGTACTCTTATTTTCAATCAGTTGTGTTGTTTACTGTAGCTTTAATTATTTTTTGGTGTTATTTCATTCTCATCAATTGATGGGCATATGTTATTTTTGTTTTTGATTCTGCTTTTTTTTATTATGTATAATATTGAAAATAAGAATACTGTATTCTTCACATATATAATAATTCACATTTCATTTTGACCAACATGTATAAAGCAATGCCACTTACAGCAAACCCATGTTAACGTGTATGCGCAATTCTAATTTTCGCGATCATTGCGCAATGATTCCAAGCTGAATTACGCATCCGTCATTTGACCAACATGTATAAAGCAATGCCACTTACAGCAAACCCATGTTAACGTGTATGCGCAATTCTAATTTTCGCGATCATTGCGCAATGATTCCAAGCTGAATTACGCATCCGTCATTTGACCAATATGTATAAAGCAATGCCACTTACAGCAAACCCATGTTAACGTGTATGCGCAATTCTAATTTCGCGATCATTGCGCAATGATTCCAAGCTGAATTACGCATCCGTCATTTGACCAACATGTATAAAGCAATGCCACTTACAGCAAACCCATGTTAACGTTTATGCGCAATTCTAATTTTCGCGATCATTGCGCAATGATTCCAAGCTGAATTACGCATCCGTCATTTGACCAACATGTATAAAGCAATGCCACTTACAGCAAACCCATGTTAACGTGTATGCGCAATTCAATTTTCGCTCTGTGACGCATATTCTGTAGAACGCAAGAAACATCATTCCTATTTCATGTGTCACTAATCTAAAATCAGATATCTAAACATCATATGTAGTGTATGTTGTGAGATCTGTATAGGTTTAGTATCTGACTATATACACATTTTTAAAAAAATAATCAAATATTAAGATATTATATGAAGTTGGATAGTGTCATGTCTAAATCCATTCCACCTTACACAGCGTATCTAACCTGTCATACCACCTTTTATTTCAATTAAGCAGATCAGGTTTCCCTATTTAATCTCCTTGTAACCAAGATGCATTGCTGGTTTATTGAAGTTTATTGCCAAAGTAAAGCAGCTCAACTCCTTACCTAGAGTACCAAAACAAGATTCTCCTGATCAGAAAAACCTTTTGCCGTTACAAGCAGCTTCTGCTTCAAGCTGCCACAGCCGCTGACGTCACCGCAGCGCCGATTCACGCTACCGCTCTGACACACTCTCCCTGTCTAAACAGACAGCATACAGACTCCCAGCTACACGGAGCCATTACCACGCTGCACGCTCACTAATCCCTGCAAGTATTCTACCTACCCGCATCTGGGATTCCTCTCACAGGCTCTGCTTCTGAATTAAGGTTCTGTATATAGAGTGCTTAAGTCTCTGTTTTCCCATTTGACATTACTCTTTAAACAACAGTTGAATTGAAGGTAAAACTCCTGTTTGTAACTGTGCAGTCTGGGTTCCATATTTCACCTGTCACCTGTGAATCTGACTTTACAGACATATACTATTTATGTTTAACCCTTATGCTTCCTGTTGCACTATATAAGACCTGCCTAAGATAAAGCTCATTAGTACTACTCATATTATTGGGTCTTATCCCTCAGGCTAAAATTAACACAAGTGATTAAGTTAGTGTTTATCTTACTAGCAAGCACACTTAGTAACTTGTAACACTCCACAATTATTTATCCTGCTTAGAGGTCTTAAATGTTTACTTAAATACTTGCTGCATATGACAGAGCTTTACATATTATCACAGATCGTTACATAATAAACCAGCCCTATTAAAATGGAGCCTTCTGATGTGACCCCACAACTACACAGCCTTAACCAACGTTTAGATAATCTGACCCAGGCTTTTAGAGAGCTGCAAGTAGAGAACCAGAGCCTCAAAGCCTGTTTTAGGGAAGTTTTATCTAACAGAAATACCGGAAACGACCACCAGGCTGAACCTCAGGTCTCATACCCAGAGAAGTTTTCTGGTGATCGCTCCACTTTCAGACAGTTTAGAAATGCCTGTCTACTATTGTTTGACTTACGTCCCAGGACCTATGCTACTGACCGGAGCAAGGTGCTCACTATATTGTCCTACTTGAGGGGAGAACCTAGGGCCTGGGCAGATTCATTTTATGAGACTCAGGATCCTATCCTAAACTCTTTAGATGCATTCCTCAAAGCTTTGTCTACCCTTTATGACGACCCCTATCGGCAAGTTACTGCAGAAGGTAAACTAAGAAACCTCAGGCAACTAAAAACACCGGTAGAGGAGTATATCACCCGCTTTAAGATCTGGGCCAGGGATTCCCTCTGGAATGAGGTTTCTTTAAAAAACCAGTATCGCCTAGGATTGGCGGAGGACATTAAGGACGAACTAGCCAGGGTAGGCATACCAGACCGCCTTGAAGAGTTATACGCTCTTACTATCACTATAGACCGTAGGCTTAGGGAGAGGAGACAAGAAAGAAACCCTTCTACTACTCCTGTACGCAGGGTTTTACCCACACCTCCTACTTCCAGTTCTTCAGCTGAACAGCCTATGGATATCAGTTTCCTCAGAGGACCTCTTTCCCCACAAGAGAAGGCTAGACGCCGTACACTCAGTCTCTGTATGTATTGTGGGGGGACTGAACATACTGTTAAAGAATGTCCTTTACTCACAAAGCAGAAGTTAGGTAAGGCACTCACAACTAAACATTGCTTACATACAAAAACCTTATCTACCACCTATCTTACTTTACCCTTACTTTTGCAGTGGGATCGACACAGGATAAACTGTAACGCCATGATTGACACCGGAGCATGTGCAAACTTTATTGATTTAAGTTTAGTTGAAGTTAATAAAATACCTTTTTTGTTCAAAAGCACACCTATGCCTCTTAAAGTCATTGATGGTACACCATTAGCATCAGGTCCAGTCTCTCAACAAACCATCCCTCTCCTTGTTACATCTACTTCTGGTCATTCTGAGACTATCTCTTTTGATATCATCTCTTCTCCAATTTATCCTATCGTTCTGGGTATCTCTTGGCTCAAAAAACACCAACCTACGGTTCATTGGGATTCTCTCACCTTATCCTTCTCATCACCTTACTGTACTTCCACGTGTTTTCCTAACTCCAACTTGCTTTCCACAACTACTCCTACCATTCCTTCTCCATATCTTGACTTCTCTGAGGTTTTCAACAAAAAGGAGGCTGAGACATTGCCTCCACATAGGCCTTACGATTGCCCCATTGACCTTCTCCCTGGGGTAACCATACCCTATGGGCATATTTACCCCCTCTCAAGACCCGAATTAATCCATCTAAAGTCTTACATTGCTGAGAATTTAAAGAAGGGGTTTATCCGTCCATCCACTTCCCCTGCTGGAGCCGGCATCTTTTTTGTTAAAAACAAGGATGGGTCCTTACGTCCCATAATTGATTATCGGGAACTCAATAAGCGTACTGTAAAGAACCGATACCCACTACCTCTCATCCCAGAATTGATTGAGAGGTTAAGAGGCGCAACTATATTCACGAAACTGGATCTTAGGGGCGCATACAACCTTGTTAGAATAAGGGCCGGAGACGAGTGGCTGACGGCATTTAGGACCAGGTATGGTCTTTTCGAGTATACCGTTATGCCGTTCGGTCTCTGTAATGCTCCGGCAACATTTCAAAACTTCATTAATGACATCTTTAGGGATATTCTTGACACTTTTCTGGTGGTCTACCTTGACGACATCCTAATCTACTCTTCTTCTTACTCAGAACATATCAATCACGTCAGGCTTGTACTATCCAGACTACAGACACACAAATTGTATGTTAAGCTGGATACAACAAAATCTTCTTACCCTCTCTTACCTGATGTCAACGGAGTTCTCTGCAACCACTCCAAACTTTATATACCTCCTTCGCTCCGCAACAAAGCCCTATCACTCTCCCATGACTCTTCCTTAGCTGGTCACTTGGGTATACACAAGACCCTAGATCTACTTCGCAGATATTTCTGGTGGCCATCTATGAGAATGTCTGTTAACAATTATGTCAAGTCTTGTCCCACATGCCAGACTTGTAAACCCTCACATCAATTGCCTCTGGGGCTATTACAGAATTTACCTATTCCTGAACGCCCTTGGGCTAGTGTGTCCATGGACTTCATAGTGGACCTTCCAAAATCCGACGGCATGACTGTTATCTTTGTCGTTGTTGACTTATTCTCACGAATGGCACATTTTATTCCAATAGAATCACTACCGACTGCTCAAAAAACTGCAGAACTGTTCATCAAAGAGGTTGTTAGGCTACATGGACTCCCAACATCCGTCCTCAGTGACAGAGGGTCACAATTCACCTCCAAGTTTTGGAAATATCTTTGTCAATCTCTTTCTATCCAACAACATCTTACCACTGCATACCATCCGCAATCTAATGGGTTATGTGAAAGAATCAATCAGTGGTTGGAACAATATTTGAGATGCTTTTGCTCCAACAAACAGGACTCTTGGCTATCTTTCCTACCACACGCTGAATTCGCCTTTAATAACACTACCAACACCTCCACGGGGTATTCACCCTTTTATGCCAACAACGGACTCCACCCACGATTTCATCCGTTACCTCCAACTGACACTCCTTGTCCGCAGGTTAATGACCTGATCAATTCTATCAAACAAACATTTACCGTAATCAAAGATAACATTCAGCAAGCTCAAGCCACCCAGAAACGCTCCTATGACCTCCGACATCGGGCTCCTCCCGTATACAAGGTTGGTGACCTGGTTTGGTTAGCCACAAAAAATCTCAGGATACCTACTCCTTGTAGGAAATTCAACAACCTTTTTGTGGGGCCTTTTCCCATCATCTCCATCAGCAACCCTCTCACGGTCACTCTGCAGTTGCCCTCTTCCTACCGCATCCATCCGACGTTCCACATCTCCCTCATCAAGCCTTGTGACACCTCCCGATGTCTGCCTCTCCCTCCACCATCTTCCCCGGCACCCGATCCTGAGTATGAAGTCCACTCTATCTTGGACTCTAGGCGTTGCCATGGTCAACTTGAGTACCTAGTGCATTGGGCTGGATTCGATTCTTCCGAGGATTCTTGGGAGCCGGCCTCCAATCTCTCTGCACCCCGTCTGGTGTCCCTTTTCCATAGGCGCCATCCAGAAAGACCCGCGCCTTGACACCTTTGGGGTTCCTTTGCAGGGGGGATATGTCATGTCTAAATCCATTCCACCTTACACAGCGTATCTAACCTGTCATACCACCTTTTATTTCAATTAAGCAGATCAGGTTTCCCTATTTAATCTCCTTGTAACCAAGATGCATTGCTGGTTTATTGAAGTTTATTGCCAAAGTAAAGCAGCTCAACTCCTTACCTAGAGTACCAAAACAAGATTCTCCTGATCAGAAAAACCTTTTGCCGTTACAAGCAGCTTCTGCTTCAAGCTGCCACAGCCGCTGACGTCACCGCAGCGCCGATTCACGCTACCGCTCTGACACACTCTCCCTGTCTAAACAGACAGCATACAGACTCCCAGCTACACGGAGCCATTACCACGCTGCACGCTCACTAATCCCTGCAAGTATTCTACCTACCCGCATCTGGGATTCCTCTCACAGGCTCTGCTTCTGAATTAAGGTTCTGTATATAGAGTGCTTAAGTCTCTGTTTTCCCATTTGACATTACTCTTTAAACAACAGTTGAATTGAAGGTAAAACTCCTGTTTGTAACTGTGCAGTCTGGGTTCCATATTTCACCTGTCACCTGTGAATCTGACTTTACAGACATATACTATTTATGTTTAACCCTTATGCTTCCTGTTGCACTATATAAGACCTGCCTAAGATAAAGCTCATTAGTACTACTCATATTATTGGGTCTTATCCCTCAGGCTAAAATTAACACAAGTGATTAAGTTAGTGTTTATCTTACTAGCAAGCACACTTAGTAACTTGTAACACTCCACAATTATTTATCCTGCTTAGAGGTCTTAAATGTTTACTTAAATACTTGCTGCATATGACAGAGCTTTACATATTATCACAGATCGTTACAGATAGTTACCTGGTTCAGATTCTCTATCAGCTCCTCCCAGGCCACCGGACGGAGAAGCAGCTGCCCTGGCCCCTGCGTCAGGACTTTCAGATCCCGCAGCTGGGAGGGAAGAAGAGGAGGCCGAGGATGGCGAGGATCTAAATCTTTTGGGGACCCGGAGATTGAGGAGCTCGCATAAAGTCACCTCATAAGGGAGTAGGTATAGTTTCCGCGGGGCCTTTCTTTGGCCCCCTCTTTTACGGGCTTGTACCCAGTCCCTTATGAGGTTGACTTTTTTTGTCAAGCGCAACCTCATATCTCCGAATCTCCTCATGATTTGATCCTGGCTCCTCTGGACGTCACACACCAATTGAACCGCATTGGTGATAGACTCCCAGAGGGCCTTCTTAACATGCGCATCTGTCGACCTCCTCTTGTTCCCAAACAGCTGGGGATAAAAGTCATTGACGGCGTGGACCAGTGCAGCACTCTCTGGCTTGGTGAACCTGGGAGACGTCATGCCTGCTAGGTTGTCTAATATAAATATTTATATTATATTATAAATATATAACTGCCTGCAGGCATTAGAGAACTGACAAAGATGGCAACGTGTAATGGACTTTTATATGGTGAAGTAAACATGAGATGCACCATGGGACAAGTTATCTGTACATCTGATTGGATAAAAGTTTGAAATATTGTTAGAATGTCTGTGAGACCATCCTGACTCAAGTTGTGTTTGTGTGATGAACTCTGATTGGCCGTTCCTTAATGTTTCATATCTTAGTAACTTCCTTACACATACCTCCTGGTGGTGCTGTTACTTCATTTTTCATGTAGACTTATTTGTAACTCATGGGCCTGTCATGCGGATATGTGTGACGCAGATTTAATATCTGTGATCCGTTAAATATTAATGTTTAAATTCTCTTTAAAATGTAATACTATCACATTATTAAATGTTGTATACATTTTTCGGTTTAATAACGGTCTGTTTCTTTAATACAAATACACATTTAATATTGTATGTCTTTATTGTTCATTAAATCAATTTGTTGACTTATTGTGAAGTATTGACATTGCTCTATTAAATGTATTTCATAATGCACATTGATTGTGTGCTATTGCGTGACATTAGACTCTAATGTTTAAAGATGCAAATCTGGTGTTTCAAGATCCGTTTCCCACGCAAGATTTCTGAATGTTCAAATTCAGGTTATAATGTCCGTAACTTGTATAATCTGTTTATAAATGTTAAACTACAGGTTTGTTTGTTATTAGTAAATAAACCTCAAGCTTGTATTTGTCTGAAGTGCTCATATATGTTATTGTGCAATGGCGTCTTTATTTTTAAATAGACATTACAAACAAACAATTGTATCAAAAGATCTGTAGAGATAGAAAATTGTTTAGATTTTAAAATGTAACTCAATTTATCTTAGTATTTAGATATCCTCAACAGAAGAAATTTAAATGCACATGGTTGAGCCAATCACATAAGGCATCTCTGTGCATCCACCAATCTTCATCTACTGAGCCTATCTCGATATGCTTTTCAAGCAAAGTATGTCAAGATAAGAAGAGAAGTAAATACACTCTTTAAATCTCTTAAAGGGACACTGTCCAAACAAATTTAGCGTTCGTGATTCAGATTGAGCATGAAATGTTAAGCAACTTTATAATTTAATCCGATTCTCAAATGTTAAGAATTATCTTGTTATCTTTCTTTGCAAATCAATAATGATATTTTAGATTACGGACAATTTTTGCAAAAAAACCTGGGTTGTCCTTGATCATTGTTGGATCAATTAATCCAACCAAAAAAAAAAAGGTCTGTCCAGAGTACTGAAGCAAATAAATTATCTATTTAATGCCTTATTTTTAAAGTAATGATAGCAACATCACGAGGAACATTGATAATATGAGACAATTTTTAAAGTTGCTTAAAATAGAATACTCATTCATAATGTATAAATCATTACTTTTTTAACTGTCTCCCTTTAAGTATATTTTGAGTTCATGTCCCTTTAAAGAGACATTTCACAATAATGCTTGAAAAATCATAAACCTAGCCACCTTCCTTTTGCTAAAATTAGTATAACATATGAGTAAAGCATATTTAGATTAACTTCTGGATTGTTTTACACACTGACTGAAATATATATTGTAATGGATGTATTTCGCAGTCTTCAGCTTAGAGGGACATTAAGCTATATGTTATGTATGCATTTTGGATAAGATTATAATATTTGAACAACTTAATATGTTTTGGTATTCAATCATTAGATTGTAATTATATATATTCTTGGATTAAATACATATCTAGATAGGCTATTTTGATGCTGATTGTTGGTTGCACATAGATGCCTTATGTAATTGACTAAGATATGTGCATTGATGTATATTTTTCGAAGTATATTTAAAGACTGAATGTAATTCTATAGTACTTTCTAAATATGTTTAAATTCTTTTATTATTTTTTAAAAATCAAGACACAATATACTTTGTGAATGTCCCTTTAACCCTTTAAGGACGCAGCTTTCAGTTTGCTCAATTGTTTTATGACGGAAAAATTCCGTCATATGTCCTTAAGAGGTTAAGGACCAAAACATTTTGAATGTTGATTTAACATTGTCAAAAGAAACTAAAGGGGAATTAAAATTATATATAGATATGTGATGTCTAACCCAAGAGGTAAGATTTTAAAAAATACATAATATTAATAACTATATTTAAATGTCCCTTTAAATGACTCCACTAGAAAATAAAATCTATTAACATGGCATCCAATAACTAGCTTGTGAAAAATATGAAGTTAAATGACCTACCATTTATAAAAGTAAACATTTATAAATTTAATAAACTAATGTTTTGAGATACCTAAGGAAGATACAAGATCTTATAAAATTAATTTTACATTCAACAACACTGTCACTTTAATGTAAGTGAACCACTTCCCCTTCTTAAAAGTGAAACGAAATAATTTATGTAAAGTTTTGACTACATATCCGAATTTATTTTAACATCTAAGAATTTCAAAGGAAAAGCATCGATGGATCTCACTCCCCAATTAATTTAAAAAAAATAGTTTAATTTAATATTCTCTGAATCAGTGGATTTTCTAAAATTAATGCATTATTTGATCTTATGCATGTGCTTGTCAAATAGACAACTACCAGTCATGGGAGTCAAATTGTTTTTTATTGACAGATTATATGGATATTTATTATAATCTGTTCAAAAGAGTGTATTTAATAATAAAATGTTGATTATTACCATTTTAAATAAAAAAAGTTTTTGAAACAAAAACAAAAAAATATTCCTTGAAGTCATCAGATGACAATCTGAAATTAAATTTTTTTTTTTTACAAAGTTAATACACACGTTGTCAAATATTCATAAAATACATTTACAATCATCTTGTGTCTATGCTCTAACTTTGTTCAACATTTTATCAAGATATTTATGATTTAAATTAAAAAATAAATAAAATAAACATACACCATTATATTGTGTAATAAAAATTTAATTTAAATATCAGAATTTTGAATTATACATAATAATGTATATCACATTCCAATAATAAATATATATGTATGCTGAACATAAATGTAATATTTCATGTCCATTCAAATACCTCTATATCAACTATAATATGTATTCCTTTTTCAGATTGTGATCCCTAAATATCTAATTATGAACTAAATATGACTAATGTATGTAAGCTACTAAGATTCAACATTCTTCACTAGCATGCATTGGTACACCAACCTGGATAATGCATGGTCTTTGAAAGTCAATTCAGGGGTAAACAGTTGATCTTCAATAGGTGTCTTATTCATCAGTTCATAAAATAGAGGACTGAAATACCATCTAAAAAAGTAAAATCATCTAAGTGTCTGATTGTGATCCCTAAATATCTAATTATGAACTAAATATGACTAATGTATGTAAGCTACTAATATTCAACATTCTTCACTAGCATGCATTGGTACACCAACCTGGATAATGCATGGTCTTTGAAAGTCAATTCAGGGGTAAACAGTTGATCTTCAATAGGTGCCTTATTCATCATTTCAAAAATAGAGGACTGTGAAATACCATCTAAAAATTAGAAAATAATCTAAGTGTCTCCAATAGGATGCCTCCACAGCCTTATTCTATCAAATAGTTGGCACTTACCATGTGAACATGTCTTTGTATGTTTTTCAAGGTCAGCAGATTGGAAAGATAATGCCAGACATGATCCCATTTGTATACTTCAATTTCAATCTTGGCTTTTTCCACTGTCAGTCTGGGCAATCTTCACTGTCAGGCTTCGAATTCTTCCCTTTCAGTCTTTAGATTAAGTCAGCTCCCTAATGGCAGAAAAAGTTTAATAAAAATTACTACAAGTGTGTGAATCAGTTCTGTACCCCTCTACCACCCCCCATTTCAGAATAAATTTCTGTCACTAGCTTACTAAGCGTTTGTAGCATCTTGTGTTATGTTCTATCAAGTGTGAAGATGAGTCATATTGAGCAGAACGAACCTCTAATGTGTGACATTGAACCATAGTCATGCTAGAGGATAGTTATGCTAGAGGATCCCTTTCTGAGTATGTACATTTTAAGTAATGTGTAAACTAAATACTAGTTTTGAAAATGTATGCCATATGATGTATTTGTGTACAATTCATGCCAGCAACAGTCCATACATTTATACTTACCAGCTGATGTCCTCTTTAAAAACCAGGTGGCAAAGACTCGCTACAGGACCCAATGACCAGAGCATCACCTATATTAAGAAATCAAACACATTTTTAGCATTTGATGAACAATCCTAACATGTTTGCACAATTCTCTACTTGTCATTTCCCTAGAGTTCACATCTATTGACAATACTCCAGTCTAACTTCTATTATTTACCGTCTAAAGTGGCGGTTGATGATGTCTGCTCTGACATTGAGCCCCTCGTCCCGGAATGGCCCCTCTAGAACAGGATTATCCTCCTCATCTCTGAGGAGGTTTCGGTGCACCTGGACGCCCTGCAGCATCCCAGCCCGCTGTGCAATATTATGAAGGACACTACAGGGTACAACGATCTTAGCCACCTTCTTTGGGTTGTACTGGAGGGCTCCTCCCGACCGGTCCAGGCACCTGAACCTCATCTTCAGGAGCCCGAACATCCGTTCAACCACCGCCCTGGTTCTCTTATGAGCCCTATTGTAGCGCTCCTCAGACACATCAGTCGGGCTACGCAAGGGGGTAATAAGCCAAGGCCGGCTCATGTACCCAGAATCACCTATAAATTATGAACAGAACATAATTCAAACTGAATCCTCAAAATAGTATTTTGATTCCAATAAGTTTTTGTACACGATAATCCACGATCAAATTTTTGTATTTTAAAAGAATAATCTAGTTCAATCTTATTCTCTATCTTCCCATTTCAGCTAAGACATGCTACATATGCGTATTTCTCCTAAACCAAACCTTGTGTAAAATGAAAACTAAATGGTTACATTGCATTCTCTATCTGAGCATTTAAGGTAAGACATGCTACATATCTGCATTGAACTAAAACTAAACCTTTGCGGAAAGAGACAATGACATGGTTAAATTGCATGAGCTAATATCTTCCCATTTCAGCTAAGACATGCTACATATGCGTATTTCTCCTAAACCAAACCTTGTGTAAAATGCAAACTAAATGGTTACATTGCATTCTCTATCTGAGCATTTAAGGTAAGACATGCTACATATCTGCATTGAACTAAAACTAAACCTTTGCGGAAAGAGACAATGACATGGTTAAATTGCATGAGCTAATATCTTCCCATTTCAGCTAAGACATGCTACATATGCGTATTTCTCCTAAACCAAACCTTGTGTAAAATGCAAACTAAATGGTTACATTGCATTCTCTATCTGAGCATTTAAGGTAAGACATGCTACATATCTGCATTGAACTAAAACTAAACATTTGCGGAAAGAGACAATGACATGGTTAAATTGCATGAGCTAATATCTTCCCATTTCAGCTAAGACATGCTACATATGCGTATTTCTCCTAAACCAAACCTTGTGTAAAATGCAAACTAAATGGTTACATTACATTCTCTATCTGAGCATTTAAGGTAAGACATGCTACATATCTGCATTGAACTAAAACTAAACATTTGCGGAAAGAGACAATGACATGGTTAAATTGCATGAGCTAATATCTTCCCATTTCAGCTAAGACATGCTACATATGCGTATTTCTCCTAAACCAAACCTTGTGTAAAATGAAAACTAAATGGTTACATTGCATTCTCTATCTGAGCATTTAAGGTAAGACATGCTACATATCTGCATTGAACTAAAACTAAACATTTGCGGAAAAAGACAATGACATGGTTAAATTGCATGAGCTAATATCTTCCCATTTCAGCTAAGACATGCTACATATGCGTATTTCTCCTAAACCAAACCTTGTGTAAAATGCAAACTAAATGGTTACATTGCATTCTCTATCTGAGCATTTAAGGTAAGACATGCTACATATCTGCATTGAACTAAAACTAGACATTTGCGGAAAAATAAATAAATGGTTAAATTGCATCCTATAGCTGAACATTACGCTAACATTTTAAAACTACAGTGGCAATTGTCAAACTAATTAACCATGTTGTGCACAAATACTCACCAACGAGATAACCAGGGGGCATTTGTCTTTCCTCAAACGGTCTCCACAGGGACGACTGAGCGAGGATGCGGGCATCATGACAAGCCCCTCCAAAATTCGCACACACATGCATAATCCTCATCTGTGCGTCACAAACATACTGCACGTTGAGGCTATGAAAATGTTTGCGATTTCTGAAGGGCAAGTCATCAATTGGAGCACGCAGCGCAATGTGGGTACAATCTATGGCTCCCAAGACATTGGGCAATTGAGCAATATCAAAGAATTCCCGCTTCAGGTGCCTCCAATCACCATCATTTTGTGGGAATCCTATGTAATGCTTACTGATACGTACCATGGCGTCCAGAAAGTTATCAAACACCACAGAGAATGTACCTTGAGCCAGGCCATGCATGTACATTTCTCCGGATTGAAAACTCCCGGAGGCCAGGACGTAAAGACAACTTAGCATCTTACTCATGGTGGGAACAGCAGTCCTTATTCTTATACGTGGCTCCAAATGAGGTTTAAGAAGATCGTAAAGGCCAATGAGCTGTTCGCGATTGAGCAGATACTTATCATAAACCTCAAAGTCGCTCATGTTTTCCAAGGTGGGTCTCACCCTGTAGACACGAGGACCTCGAACCAGACGACCCCTTCGTCTCAGTCTGAGCCGCCGAGGCTGCCTGATTCGATCAACAGCTAGTTCGCCAATAGCAGCACCAGCAGCGTCTACCATGTCATTGTCATCCATCTTTCAAAACAGCGTAACAAGGTATGCACTTGATCTGATGTGGATCACAAGTGATGCATTGGCCATGTTGTTTGGGGGATTTATAGTACAATTAGTCCAATGGTAGTGAGTTTGTAATGATTGCTAATTGTATTCACTTGTTTGTATGTGAGCGGCGCGAATGCTTTCACAGTGGGCGTTTTTTTTTTTTGGGCTGAAATGTTGTTTTCCCCCAATGAATCTCAAAGTGAAAGTGTCAAATATCACACATACAGTGCATGTTTGTAATGTTTGATCATATGCGTAATCAATATTTCTTAAACGCGATCTTATAGTAACAAGCACACGTCCAGGCTAACATGAATGAAAGTGCATAGTTGTGTATAATGTGCATTGAATGTGATCGATCAATGTTGCTGCAACATTGTTTGAAAATGATAACAGTAACATCTGCCATCTGTAGTATTGTATATATAAGTGATTGGTGAGATGTCAATATTGTATTCGTCCCTTTAAAATCGCAATAATAATTCCGAACTTCCCGTCTGCCATCTGTAGTATTGTATATATAAGTGATTGCCGAGATGTCAATATTGTATGCGTCCCTTTCAAATGGCACTAATACTGAATAACTTCCGGCTGTCATCTGTAGTATTGTATATATAAGTGATTGCCGAGCTGTCAATATTGTATGCGTCCCTTGAAAATCGCAATAATAATTCAGAACTTCCCGTCTGCCATCTGTAGTATTGTATATATAAGTGATTGCCGAGATGTCAATATTGTATGCATCCCTTTCAAATGGCACTAATACTGAATAACTTCCGGCTGTCATCTGTAGTATTGTATATATAAGTGATTGCCGAGATGTCAATATTGTATGCGTCCCTTTCAAATGGCACTAATACTGAATAACTTCCGGCTGTCATCTGTAGTATTGTATATATAAGTGATTGCCGAGATGTCAATATTGTATGCGTCCCTTTCAAATGGCACTAATACTGAATAACTTCCGGCTGTCATCTGTAGTATTGTATATATAAGTGATTGCCGAGCTGTCAATATTGTATGCGTCCCTTGAAAATCGCAATAATAATTCCGAACTTCCCGTCTGCCATCTGTAGTATTGTATATATAAGTGATTGCCGAGATGTCAATATTGTATGCGTCCCTTTCAAATGGCACTAATACTGAATAACTTCCGGCTGTCATCTGTAGTATTGTATATATAAGTGATTGCCGAGATGTCAATATTGTATGCGTCCCATTAAAATGGCACTAATACTGAAGAACTTCCGGCTGTCATCTGTAGTATTGTATATATAAGTGATTAGCGAGCTGTAAATATTGTATGCGTCCCTTTCAAATGCACTAATACTGAATAACTTCCGGCTGTCATCTGTAGTATTGTATATATAAGTGATTGCCGAACTGTCAATATTGTATGCGTCCCTTTCAAATGGCACTAATACTGAATAACTTCCGGCTGTCATCTGTAGTATTATATACAATGTGTGCAGAATTATTAGGCAAATGAGTATTTTGACCACATCATCCTCTTTATGCATGTTGTCTTACTCCAAGCTGTATAGGCTCGAAAGCCTACTACCAATTAAGCATATTAGGTGATGTGCATCTCTGTAATGAGAAGGGGTGTGGTCTAATGACATCAACACCCTATATCAGGTGTGCATAATTATTAGGCAACTTCCTTTCCTTTGGCAAAATGGGTCAAAAGAAGGACTTGACAGGCTCAGAAAAGTCAAAAATAGTGAGATATCTTGCAGAGGGATGCAGCACTCTTAAAATTGCAAAGCTTCTGAAGCGTGATCATCGAACAATCAAGCGTTTCATTCAAAATAGTCAACAGGGTCGCAAGAAGCGTGTGGAAAAACGAAGGCTCAAAATAACTGCCCATGAACTGAGAAAAGTCAAGCGTGCAGCTGCCAAGATGCCACTTGCCACCAGTTTGGCCATATTTCAGAGCTGCAACATCACTGGAGTGCCCAAAAGCACAAGGTGTGCAATACTCAGAGACATGGCCAAGGTAAGAAAGGCTGAAAGACGACCACCACTGAACAAGACACACAAGCTGAAACGTCAAGACTGGGCCAAGAAATATCTCAAGACTGATTTTTCTAAGGTTTTATGGACTGATGAAATGAGAGTGAGTCTTGATGGGCCAGATGGATGGGCCGTGGCTGGATTGGTAAAGGGCAGAGAGCTCCAGTCCGACTCAGACGCCAGCAAGGTGGAGGTGGAGTACTGGTTTGGGCTGGTATCATCAAAGATGAGCTTGTGGGGCCTTTTCGGGTTGAGGATGGAGTCAAGCTCAACTCCCAGTCCTACTGCCAGTTTCTGGAAGACACCTTCTTCAAGCAGTGGTACAGGAAGAAGTCTGCATCCTTCAAGAAAAACATGATTTTCATGCAGGACAATGCTCCATCACACGCGTCCAAGTACTCCACAGCGTGGCTGGCAAGAAAGGGTATAAAAGAAGAAAATCTAATGACATGGCCTCCTTGTTCACCTGATCTGAACCCCATTAAGAACCTGTGGTCCATCATCAAATGTGAGATTTACAAGGAGGGAAAACAGTACACCTCTCTGAACAGTGTCTGGGAGGCTGTGGTTGCTGCTGCACGCAATGTTGATGGTGAACAGATCAAAACACTGACAGAATCCATGGATGGCAGGCTTTTGAGTGTCCTTGCAAAGAAAGGTGGCTATATTGGTCACTGATTTGTTTTTGTTTTGTTTTTGAATGTCAGAAATGTATATTTGTGAATGTTGAGATGTTATATTGGTTTCACTGGTAAAAATAAATAATTGAAATGGGTATATATTTGTTTTTTGTTAAGTTGCCTAATAATTATGCACAGTAATAGTCACCTGCACACACAGATATCCCCCTAAAATAGCTATAACTAAAAACAAACTAAAAACTACTTCCAAAAATATTCAGCTTTGATATTAATGAGTTTTTTGGGTTCATTGAGAACATGGTTGTTGTTCAATAATAAAATTAATCCTCAAAAATACAACTTGCCTAATAATTCTGCACTCCCTGTATATAAGTGATTTGCGATCTGACAATATTTATTAATTGTCCCATTCAAATCTCCCTAATAATGCTGTTCCGAACTGTTATTTACGTATATGTTGTATTGTAGTATTGAGTGTTAAAGTTCAGAAAGGGGCGGTACAGTGGTGAATCTGTAATGTGTATGGTTGAATCTTCTAATGACGTCATCATATTATTAACCTGCCTATGTAGTTCTGAAATCCTCATTGTGTTGTTGTATTGTGCTACATTGTTATTGTGTGCTGAATAAAATCTAAATGTGTGCTTTGTGGTTGCGTGATGGGTGATGCGTGTTATGTACATATACGTATATATTGTGATTGTGTCCCACATATGCTGACTTCTATATAGCGGTCTGGCATTGTTGTTCCTTCCCATAAAGTGACATCTGTAATCTTGTGTAATGATGTTCTTCTTGTACGTAATTCCTAATGGTTTATTGTGATGGAATCATGATGTTAAAAGTACATTAAAATACATATGTTCTGTTTTGTGATTCCTATAGAGAATGTAATGTGTTTTTCCCCCATCATTTGAATGCACATGTATGAGTGAATGCTAAAAGTAATGTATGTGCATCCATGACTGATCATGTGTTAAGCCTATGTAGATATGCAGTTGCTGCAAGCATATGAGTTGAATAAATGAAATGCAATAATAAAGGTAAATGAGAGGTGTTTCCCATTGTGTACTGTTTGTGAATCCTGAAAAGTTTGAATTATTTTTGTGTCCGTTTAAATGTAATATTTTTTAAAAAAAAGTTTGTTACTAGTGATGTTGATTTGTAGTTGATGTAATATAAAAGTCTGAAACAATTTAATGGTGTTGTGAATATTCAATAAGTAAAATACCTAAGTCCACCATAGGGAAATAGTCATTTCTTGATCTATTTATCATAGCTGGGTCTAACGCAGAAAAGCATGTATTTTCTAGCGCTGGTATTTGGAGTTTTTAGGTCTACGCTATTTGCATGCGTTAGGGAAATCTGTCTTTCGCGTGCACGAGCACGTCTTCCCCATAGAAGTCAATGGAGGCTCCAAATTTTGGTCATTTTTTTTTTCTAAGACTGGTTTTCCTCGTAAAGTGAGTGACGTCATGAGCTTGTGTGAAAAAGTAGCTAAATCGTGTTAATTTTGTAATAAATAATTTGTTTGTGTATGTAATGTGGTGTATATTTTTTGTATGCATTGATGAGTGTATGTTTGTGATAATCTTATTAGTTAGATGTAGCTATATGAGGGTCTTTTCCCGTGTGTCAATGTAAGTCAATGGGAAAATGGATTTGTGTTGTTTTTTTTCTAACACCCGAGATCTCGCAACTTTTATCCTTTGTATTTTGAAGAAAAATTATTAAATCTGAAAAATAAATATAGTGTAGTGTTTGTATGAGTGTAAGTGTAGTTTGTGTAATATTTGTTTTGTGATTCGTGGATGTTTATTTTGTCGGTAGATGTTAACTACTGGGTTTGAGCTGTCGGTAGAGATTTGTGTGTTGGGTGATTTTTGAGTGTCGGTAAATAAGCTCTAAATACCGGAGTCCATAAGAAACCAGCGTTAGGAGCCTCTAACGCTGGTTTTCACGGCTAACGCCAAACTCCAAATCTAGGCCTAAGAGAATAAGTGTGAGTACCTATCTATTGATGTTGCATATTTCCCTTCTTCCATGTGAGGTGTGTGAAGATTACTACAATCAAGCGTTCTTGGGATACTTGTTACTGTTTTCTTTTCCATTAGGAAATAATTTGCCGATTTGACTACCTAACATATCCTTATTGTTTGTGATTTATATACACTGTGGTTTATTTTTAGCTATTATTTTGAGTGTACACACATTTATAAATATTTACATTGATTTATTTGCATGTAAGGTAGGACGTTCCATGCCATCCTAACAGTGTTACAGCCCAGTGCTGTTAAGACGGCATGAAACGTCCTAATGGCGTGAAGGGGTTAAAGTATGCTCCTGCACTAAATGGTATTGTCCACCAATAAAGTTGCAAGAGTATTCCTTATCAGCCCATGAGCATCTGTCTGACTTACCAGCTATCAGCTATGTACATATATATACTTCTGTTTAGTTTTAAAATATAAATAAATAACTTTAATTTAATCCAATAATAATACAATAAGTTGTTCTATCGAGGTGCGCTACTGGAGTTCAGCAATCAGGACACAAACCGGCAGCACTCTTGATAATGGATAACAATATAAAACGACCCTACAAAGACAAGGATAAAAAGAGGCGCCACATAGGGTAATAACGTAGAGGATAAACAGGTAATATATAATGGCAGACAAACTCCCTCTCGGGTAATGGCTACTCACAAACGGAATGGCACAACCGGAGTGCCTCACTATGCAATATGGGACCAATGCAGTCGCCCGATAGACTTATACCAGAAACAGCTGCACACTCACGACAGGTCTCGCTGGTAAGAGGTTCCACAACGAAGGATTCACTCCGAAGCTTGCGATGGTCTAGTACACAGTGTACATAGATGTAAGGCATGCGTCCGCATTGGGACGAATCAAACAGTGAACGATGCTACAGGTCCTCAAATAGCACGTGCCAGTGATGAGATAAAAGAGCAAGTAACATAAAAGTGCAAACTTTATTAGCACAATTAAAATTCCAGCAACGCGTTTCTCAGCACAATAGTATGCCGTTTCATCAGGCTGTAAAAATTAACAGATTACTTGCTCTATTTAAAAAAGATTGAGATTGAGACAAAGAGAGACATACTGGATCAACGTACTTAAGAGTATGCATCCAGATGGTCTTAATCTTAATATTGACCTAGCTGCATTTCATTAATACATTGTTGGATCTAGTAAGCCTTCTCTCTCTTCTTTTCCTCTCCATCTGTTGGCTATGTATTCCATCTTTACGCCATTACACCATTTCTGCAGATTATCTATTATACATAGATAACTCGTGGTATATACACTATTTGAATCTATTATTACACACTCATTTGGGCATTATAGTGTATTTGACAGCTAATATTACATTTAATTTGACACCAATATATATCTGATACTTTTAGTATCCCATCTGGGTCTCTCTGACTGGTAGTCCAGTAATTATTTTCAGTTTGTCATGACAGTTAGAAGATAATTACATTCAAACGCCTAGATTTAGAGTTTGGCGTTAGCCGTCAAAACCAGCGTTGGTTTTGGGCTACCACTGGTATTTAGAGTAAGTCAGGAAAGGGTCTAACGCTCACTTTGCAGCCGCGACTTTTCCATACAGCAGATCCCCCTACGCCATTTGCGTATCCTATCTTTTCAATGGGATCTTTCTAACGCTGGTATTTAGAGTCTTGGCTGAAGTGAGCGTTAGAAATCTAACAACAAAACTCCAGCCGCAGAAAAAAGCCAGGAGTTAAGAGCTTTCTGGGCTAATGCCGGTTCACAAAGCTCTTAACTACTGTGCTCTAAAGTACACTAACACCCATAAACTACCTATGTACCTCTAAACCGAGGTCCCCCCACATCGCTGCCACTCTATTAAAATTTTTTAACCCCTAATCTGCTGACCGCACACCGCCGCCACCTACGTTATCCCTATGTACCCCTAATCTGCTGCCCCTAACACCGCCTACCCCTATATTATATTTATTAACCCCTAATCTGCCGCCCCCAACGTCGCCTCCACCTACCTACAATTATTAACCCCTAATCTGCCAATCGGACCTCACCACTACTCTAATAAATGTATTAACCCCTAAAGATAAGTCTAACCCTAACACTAACACCCCCCTAAGTTAAATATAATTTTTATCTAACAAAATAAATTAACTCTTATTAAATAAATTATTCCTATTTAAAGCTAAATACTTACCTGTAAAATAAATCCTAATATAGCTACAATATAAATTATAATTATATTGTAGCTATTTTAGGATTAATATTTATTTTACAGGCAACTTTGTATTTATTTTAACCAGGTATAATAGCTATTAAATAGTTAAGAACTATTTAATAGCTACCGAGTTAAAATAATTACAAAATTACCTGTAAAATAAATCCTAACCTAAGTTACAATTAAACCTAACACTACACTATCAATAAATTAATTAAATAAAATACCTACAATTATCTACAATTAAACCTAACACTACACTATCAATAAATTAATTAAATACAATACCTACAAATAAATACAATTAAATAAACTAACTAAAGTACAAAAAATAAAAAAGAACTAAGTTACAAAAAATAAAAAAATATTTACAAACATTAGAAAAATATTACAACAATTTTAAGCTAATTACACCTACTCTAAGCCCCCTAATAAAATAACAAAGTCCCCCAAAATAAAAAAATGCCCCACCCTATTCTAAAATAAAAATAGAAAAGCTCTTTTACCTTACCAGCCCTTAAAAGGGCCTTTTGCGGGGCATGCCCCAAAGAATTCAGCTCTTTTGTCTGGAAAAAAAAAAACATACAATACCCCCCCCAACATTACAACCCACACCCACATACCCCTAATCTAACCCAAACCCCCCTTAAATAAACCTAACACTAAGCCCCTGAAGATCTTCCTACCTTATCTTCACCACGCCGGGTATCACCGATCGGTCCAGGCTCCGATGTCTTGATCCAAGCCCAAGCGGGGGCTGAAGACGTCCATCCTCCGGCTGAAGTCTTGATCCAAGCCCAAGCGGGGCCTGAAGACGTCCATCCTCCGGCTGAAGTCTTGATCCAAGCGGCGGCTGAAGAAGTCCATCATCGGGCAGAAGTCTTCATCCTATCCGGGCAGAAGAGGAGATCCGGACCGGCAAACATCTTCATCCAAGCGGCATCTTCTATCTTCTTCCATCCAACGACGAGCGGCTCCATCTTCAAGACCTCCAGCGCGGATTCATCCTCTTCTTCTGACGTCCTAACACAGAATGAAGGTACCTTTAAGGGACGTCATCCAAGATGGCGTCCCTCAAATTCCGATTGGCTGATAGGATCCTATCAGCCAATCGGAATTAAGGTAGGAAAATTCTGATTGGCTGATGGAATCAGCCAATCAGATTCAAGTTCAATCCGATTGGCTGATCCAATCAGCCAATCAGATTGAGCTCGCATTCTATTGGCTGTTCCGATCAGCCAATAGAATGCAAGCTCAATCTGATTGGCTGATTCAATCAGCCAATCGGATTGAACTTGAATCTGATTGGCTGATTCAATCAGCCAATCAGATTTTTTCTACCTTAATTCCGATTGGCTGATAGAATCCTATCAGCCAATTGGAATTCGAGGGACGCCATCTTGGATGACATCCCTTAAAGGAACCTTCATTCTGTGTTAGGACTTCGGAAGAAGAGGATGGATCCGCGCCGGAGGTCTTGAAGATGGAGCCGCTTGTCGTCGGATGGAAGAAGATAGAAGATGCCGCTTGGATGAAGATGTCTACCGGTCCGGATCTCCTCTTCTGCCCGGATAGGATGAAGACTTCTGCCCAATGATGGACTTCTTCAGCCGCCGCTTGGATCAAGATTTCAGCCGGAGGATGACGTTTTCAGCCCCCGCTTGGGCTTGGATCAAGACTTCAGCCGGAGGATGGACGTCTTCAGCCCCCGCTTGGGCTTGGATCAAGACATCAGAGCCTGGACCGATCGGTGATACCCGGCGTGGTGAAGATAAGGTAGGAAGATCTTCAGTGGCTTAGTGTTAGGTTTATTTAAGGGGGGTTTGAGTTAGATTAGGGGTATGTGGGTGGTGGGTTGTAATGTTGGTGGGGGGTATTGTATGTTTTTTTTTCCAGGCAAAAGAGCTGAATTCTTTGGGGCATGCCCCGCAAAAGGCCCTTTTAAGGGCTGGTAAGGTAAAAGAGCTTTTCTATTTTTATTTTAGAATAGGGTAGGGCATTTTTTTATTTTGGGGGCTTTGTTATTTTATTAGGGGGCTTAGAGTAGGTGTAATTAGCTTTAAATTGTTGTAATATTTTTCTAATGTTTGTAAATATTTTTTTATTTTTTGTACTTTAGTTAGTTTATTTAATTGTATTTATTTTATGTGATTAATTTATTTATAGTGTAGTGTTAGGTTTAATTGTAGATAATTGTAGGTATTTTATTTAATTAATTTATTGATAGTGTAGTGTTAGGTTTAATTTTAATTTAGGTTAGGATTTATTTTACAGGTAATTTTGTAATTATTTTAACTAGGTAACTATTAACTAGTTCTTAACTATTTAATAGCTATTGTACCTGGTTAAAATAAATACAAAGTTGCCTGTAAAATAAATATTAATCCTAAAATAGCTACAATATAATTATAATTTATATTGCAGCTATATTAGGATTTATTTTACAGGTAAGTATTTAGCTTTAAATAGGAATAATTTATTTAATAAGAGTTCATTTATTTTGTTAGATTTAAATTATATTTAATTTAGGGGGGGTGTTAGGGTTAGACTTAGCTTTAGGGGTTAATACATTTATTAGAGTAGAGGAGAGGTCCGGTCGGCAGATTAGGGGTTAATAATTGTAGGTAGGTGGAGGCGACGTTGGGGGCGGCAGATTAGGGGTTAATAAATATAATATAGGGGTCGGCGGTGTTAGGGGCAGCAGATTAGGGGTTCATAGAGATAACGTAGGTTGCGGCGGTGTACAGAGCGTCAGATTAGGGGTTAAAAAAATATGCAGGGGTCAGCGATAGCGGGGTCGGCAGATTAGGGGTTAATAAGTGTAAGGTTAGGGGTGTTTAGACTCGGGGTACATGTTAGAGTGTTAGGTGCAGATTTAGGAAGTGTTTCCCCATAGGAAACAATGGGGCTGCGTTAGGAGCTGAACGCTGCTTTTTTGCAGGTGTTAGGTTTTTTTTCAGCTCAAACTGCCCCATTGTTTCCTATGGGGGAATCGTGCACGAACACGTTTTTGAAGCTGGCCGCGTCCGTAAGCACCGGTGGTATTTAGAGTTGCAGTGGCGGTAAATTATGCTCTACGCTCCCTTTTTGGAGCCTAGCGCAGCCCTTCTGTGAACTCTAAATACCAGCGGTATTTAAAAGGTGCGGGGAAAAAAAAGCCAGCATTAGCTACGCGGGTCGTTACCGACAAAACTCTAAATCTAGCCATAAGTGTTTAGCAAGATTAGGAGCATATTACCATCGCCCAACTAATATTAGACCTATTATTAGCATCATATTATCATCTGTCCGATGGTTGGTCCAATATACCCCAAAATTAGACCTAGCCGTTTTATATTAACTATAGCTTATTTGTTTAGAATAAGTAGGTTTCTATTATCATCCTTTCGTTTTTAGTTGTGGGAATCAATACAGAAGAGTACCATATATTCATATATCGAGCTCTTGACTTAGTGCTGTCTAGAGTGATCAAATGATTTATACGATCTTAAACAATCTAGATATAATATTCATATTATTGTATTATTGTATCTGACTATAAACTCACGATTTAGTAGGTTGAGGGGCCTGCTGACCTATGTATTAGAGTCACCTTATATCGATCTTTCACAACCATTATAGGGTTCATTAGGTTACCGGGTTTAGAGTTTTTTGGTCTCCATTACAATTCTAGAGGTAGATTAATATTCAGCTGTCATTTTAATGACACAATACACTTGCTAGCACGAATTAGTTTTTTATTTGCCACTACGATACAATGTATTAAACCAGCACAGTGGGTTCTGAGGTAATTTGTGTGTATATACGATATTGCTACATCCTTGATATAGCAGGTTGCCGATAGTTTAATATGTATGGATAGATCTGGTTTATTTGTTCCATTCATATTGCTACTGATTGTACCCTATTTGAATGTATTTTAATAGTATTAGTTTTTATATAATTTCGATTCTGTTAGTATTTCTGATATGTTATTTATTATATAATCCAATCACGGCCAACGTCTCTATACACACCTTCCCTATTTCGGATTGCACTTGACGTGATGACGAATTGTCAGTTATGACCCACTATGACGTCAAGATAGGTGTGTACTGATCCAACGATCTGATTGGTTCATATGTTTTTTAAATAGAGCAAGTAATCTGTTAATTTTTACAGCCTGATGAAATGGCATACTATTGTGCTGAGAAACGCGTTGCTGGAATTTTAATTGTGCTAATAAAGTTTGCACTTTTATGTTACTTGCTTTTTTATCTCATCACTGGTACGTGCTATTTGAGGACCTGTAGCATCGTTCACTGTTTGATTCGTCCCAACGTGGACACACGCCTTACATCTATGTACACTGTATACTAGACCATCGCAAGCTTCGGAGTGAATCCTTCGTTGTGGAACCTCTTACCAGCGAGACCTGTCGTGAGTGTGCAGCTGTTCCTGGTATAAGTCTATTGGGCGACTGCATTGGTCCCGTATTGCACAGTGAGGAACTCCGGTTGTGCCATTCCGTTTGTGAGTAGTCATTACCCGAGAGGCATTATATATTACCTGTTGATCCTCTACGTTATTACCCTATGTGGCGCCTCTTTTTATCCTTGTCTTTGTAGGGTAGTTTTAACTTTAATTTAACCCTTTCCTGCTGGGACTTATTTGTCTACATTGGAACTGTAAAAAATAAGTAAAAAATAAAATCATGCAGTTGTTCATGCAGGAGTTTTGTTACTGTTATGGTATGCACTGGGTAAAGTATTATGTGGACACTTTTACTGTGTACTGGCAGTCTGTGCAGTTCAGAACTTTGTTAAAGTGAAGGTCAATTTTGATGAATAAGTGCCCGTTTTTTAATAATCCTATTAACCCTTTGAGTGCTAAGCACTTTCCCACTTAGGTGCTAAGATTTTAATTATAAATAAAGTTGCGCGGTGACGTCATCACGTTATTGCGCGTGATTTCACCACACAAAACGGAAAGCCCCGGCGATGCCTGTCACTCTACAGGCACGATCGCCGGGGTAGGAGCGGGTGGGAGCCCCCAGATCTTCCTCAAGGTGAGAAAGTGCTAGTGACGGCTATGAGCCATCATAGCCGTCACTAGCACTTTAATTCATCAAAAATGACATGCAGGAGTTTTGTTACTGTTATGGTATGCACTGGGTAAAGTATTATGTGGACACTTTTACTGTGTACTGGCAGTCTGTGCAGTTCAGACTGCAGGTCAATTTTGATGAATAAGTGCCCTTTTTTTTTAATAATCCTATTAACCCTTTGAGTGCTAAGCACTTTCCCACTTGGGTGCTAAGATTTTTTATTTTTAGTTTTTGAACAATTTTTTTTTAACTTTTTTTTTTTCAGACCCCAATACTTACACTGTTGGAAAGGTTAGGCGATTACCTTTCCAATGGTGGGTCTTGGGAGTCTGTAGCTGCTTAGATGCCTGAGATACAGACTTCTAAGCAGCATGCCCCCTGCTCCTATACTTAACATTGTTAATTATAAATAAAGTTGCGCGGTGACGTCATCAGGTTATTGCGCGTGATGTCACCACACAAAACGGAAAGCCCCGGCGATGCCTGTCACTCTACAGGCACGATCGCCGGGGTAGGAGCGGGTGGGAGCCCCCAGATCTCCCTCAAGGTGAGAAAGTGCTAGTGACGGCTCTGAGCCGTCATTAGCACCAGAGTGGAAAACTCTGTGATGGCTCAAAGCCGTCATTAGCACTCAAAGGGTTAAAAACAAGGCACTTTAATTCATCAAAAATGACATTTCACTCCTTTTCTTCAAAAACTTACCTTTTAATACTGAAAGTCGCTCCAGCGCTTCTTCCGCCCTTCACAAGCCCTCTTCGCAGATCCAAAATTACGAATTTGGCTTTCTCCTATCACGGCGTTGCATCAGGCCATGATTCCCCCGGGGGGATGCCGTGTTTGGAGGAAACCGGATTTGTCATTTCTGACGTAAGAAGAGGCTTCTGATAGCCAAGGGAATCGCTGGAGCGATTTTTACCTTTACCTTGGAGTTCCGTTGTTTCCATGGGAGCAGAGGGGCTTTAAACCTGCCACATTAGAATCTAAGAGAATAAGTGTGAGTACCTATCTATTGGTGTTGCATATTTCCCTTCTTCCATGTGAGGTGTGTGAAGATTACCACAATCAAGCGTTCTTGGGATACTTGTTACTGTTTTCTTTTCCATTAGGAAATAATTTGCCGATTTGACTACCTAACATATCCTTATTGTTTGTGATTTGTATACACTGTGGTTTATTTTTAGCTATTATTTTGAGTGTACACACATTTATAAATATTTACCTTGATTTATTTTCATGTAAGATAGGACGTTCCATGCCAGTGTTACAGCCCAGTGCTGTTAAGACGGCATGAAACGTCCTAATGGCGTGAAGGGGTTAAAGTATGCTCCTGCACTAAATGGTATTGTCCACCAATAAAGTTGCAAGAGTATTCCTTATCAGCCCATGAGCATCTGTCTGACTGACCAGCTGTCAGCTATGTACATATATATACTTCTGTTTAGTTTTAAAATATAAATAAATAACTTTAATTTCATCCAATAATAATACAATAAGTTGTTCTATCGAGGTGCGCTAGTGGAGTTCAGCAATCAGGACACAAACCGGCAGCACTCTTGATAATGGATAACAAAAGTGGAACCTCTTTCCAGCGAGACCTGTCGTGAGTGTGCAGCTGTTCCTGGTATAAGTCTATTGGGCGACTGCATTAGTCCCGTATTGCACAGTGAGGCACTCCGGTTGTGCCATTCCGTTTGTGAGTAGCCATTAACTGAGAGGGAGTTTGTCTGCCATTATATATTACCTATTGATCCTCTACGTTATTACCCTATGTGGCGCCTCTTTTTATCCTTGTCTTTGTAGGGTCGTTTTAACTTTAATTTAACCCTTTCCCGCTGGGACTTATTTGTCTACATTGGAACTGTAAAAAAATAAGTAAAAATTAAAATCATGCAGTTGTTCATGCAGGAGTTTTGTTACTGTTATGGTATGCACTGGGTAAAGTATTATGTGGACACTTTTACTGTGTACTGGCAGTCTGTGCAGTTCAGACTGCAGGTCAATTTTGATGAATAAGTGCCCTTTTTTTTTAATAATCCTATTAACCCTTTGAGTGCTAAGCACTTTCCCACTTGGGTGCTAAGATTTTTTATTTTTAGTTTTTGAACAATTTTTTTTTAACTTTTTTTTTTTCAGACCCCAATACTTACACTGTTGGAAAGGTTAGGTGATTACCTTTCCAATGGTGGGTCTTGGGAGTCTGTAGCTGCTTAGATGCCTGAGATACAGACTTCTAAGCAGCATGCCCCCTGCTCCTATACTTAACATTGTTAATTATAAATAAAGTTGCGCGGTGACGTCATCACGTTATTGCGCGTGATGTCACCACACAAAACGGAAAGCCCCGGCGATGCCTGTCACTCTACAGGCACGATCGCCGGGGTAGGAGCGGGTGGGAGCCCCCAGATCTCCCTCAAGGTGAGAAAGTGCTAGTGACGGCTCTGAGCCGTCATTAGCACCAGAGTGGAAAACTCTGTGATGGCTCAAAGCCGTCATTAGCACTCAAAGGGTTAAAAACAAGGCACTTTAATTCATCAAAAATGACATTTCACTCCTTTTCTTCAAAAACTTACCTTTTAATACTGAAAGTCGCTCCAGCGCTTCTTCCGCCCTTCACAAGCCCTCTTCGCAGATCCAAAATTACGAATTTGGCTTTCTCCTATCACGGCGTTGCATCAGGCCATGATCCCCCGGGGGGATGCCGTGTTTGGAGGAAACCGGATTTGTCATTTCTGACGTAAGAAGAGGCTTCAGATAGCAAAGGGAATCACTGGAGCGGCTTTCAGGATTAAAAGGTAAGTTTTTGAAGAAAATTAGTGAAATGTCAATTTTGATGAATTTTAGTGCCCTTGTTTTTAATAGGTTTATTAAAAACTGGGCACTAATTAATCCAAATTGACCTTCACTTTAACTACGCATGAGGTTGCTAATGCTTTGGTACAATGTTCCTAAATATCTACATACTATGTTAGCTTTCATATATACTTCCTTTATTTTTATTTCCCAATGTTTCTGTTCTCTTATGTTGTTCAAAGGAGCTAACAAGTCAGGCAAAATTGTCAGTATGTTGAACATTAGTTAATTTACCTTTGAACATTCTGGTTTGCATGGTTACTGCTGCCACCTAGTGGATTTTTTCCTTCCCTCCTCTTAAATTTATCATGGGCTCACCCCTCACGTAACCGAATATAGCCTTCTGCAATGCAATCTGTGTGCAATTCATGTTATTTATGTTGCTCTGTAATTGCACATTGCTTATCAGATGCACTCTTGACACTGACCGTTATGTCATAGTTACATTACACAGTGATGAAGCACATATTGCATTGCAGAAGGCTATATGCGGTTACCTGAGGGATATCCTGGAATGTGAGATGTCAGTTACGTGAGGGGTAACCAGCAATGTGAGATGTCACAGATCATCTGAGGATTTCTGTCTGTGCTTGGTGAAACTGCTTTATCATTTACATTATAAAGCCTGATTCCTAAATATGCCTTCTGAATATAACTGGTAACCGGAGCAGTTGTTAGACTGTACTAGCATGTTTGCATGTATTTTTCCTTCGGTATCTTTTTTTGCTTTCTGTCCTTTAGGTAACTGGTGCAGCATTTATTTTGTGAATAGGTATCAGCTATGCACGATTTTTAGTAACACTTTCAAAGTTTAGTAGAAAGTACTACAGTTTGTTTTTCTGCTGTTAATGACTAGTGCTGTAGTGTTCCGGCGCTATTAGTTTCCTAAGCAAATGGGTATGTAACATTATATAAGTATCAGAAACAAGCATCTGTGGCAAATTCTAACTCTGCGCTGCGCTCTGAATGTTGTACATTACAATGTGGGAAGCTGTCAGTGATCTGTTGCAAATAGTCTTACCTTCGGTACAGCAATGTTACTGAAATACAGGAGGGTGCCTTCTGAGACTGAGCAAAAAATCCTGAGTCTGGCCACAAGCAAAATGAAACTATGAGGAACACGGAAGTGCTTTTATTTAGTGCTCGTCGGTGTTCACACTTGTGATTACGTCATCGGAAGGGGGGGTCAGAACCACAAAGCAACTTCGAGCTAAACGCACGTATCAAAAAGGTAATACAGGGTATAGACCAGCATGTTTAAAACCATTATATTAAAAAAATAATAACTTTATGATGAAAATACTGTGCATTTATCGTTTCGGACTAGCCTAGATTACGAGTTCTGCGTTAGCCTTAAAAAGCAGCGTTAAGGGGTCCTAATGCTGCTTTTTAACGCCCGCTAGTATTACGAGTATGGCAGGTACAGGTGTACTGCTCACTTTTTTTCCCCTTACGTCAATTGCGTATCCTATCTTTTTAATGGGATTTGCCTAACACCGGTATTACGAGTCTTGGAAGAAGTGAGCGGTACAGCCTCTACCTCCAAGACTCCTACCGCATAAAAAAGTCAGTAGTTAAGAGTTTTATGGGCTAACGCCGGAACATAAAGCTCTTAACTACAGTGCTACAAAGTACACTAACACCCATAAACTACCTATTAACCCCTAAACAGAGGCCCCCCACATCGCAAACCCTATAATAAAATTATTTAACCCCTAATCTGCCGGCCGGACACCGCCGCCACCTACATTATAGCTATGAACCCCTAATCTACTGTCCCTAACATCGCCGACAACTATATTATATTTATTAACCCCTAATCTGCTGCCCTCAACGTCGCCGCCACCTACCTACACTTATTAACCCCTAATCTACTGACCGGACTATAATAAATGTATTAACCCCTAAACCGCCGCAATCCCGCCTCGCAAACACTATAATAAATTTTATTAACCCATAATCTGCCCCCCCAACGTCGCCGCCACCTACCTACAATTATTAACCCCAATCTGCCTCCCCAATGTCTCCGCTACTATAATAAAGTTATTAACCCCTAAACCTAAGTCTAACCCTAACCCGTACACCCCCCTAAATTAAATATAATTTAAATAAAACGAAATAAATACTTACCTATAAAATAAACCATAAGATAGCTATAATATAACTACTAGTAACATTGTAGCTATTTTAGGATTTATATTTATTTTACAGTCAACTTTGTATTTATTTTAACTAGGTACAATAGCTATTAAATAGTTAATAACTATTTAATAGCTACCTAGTTAAAATAATTACAAAATTACCTGTAAAATAAATCCTAACTTACAAATACACCTAACACTACACTATCAATAAATTAATTAAATAAATTAACTACAATGATCTAAACTAAAATACAATTAAATAAACTAAACTATATTACAAAAAAACAAACACTAAATTACAAAAAATAAAAAAATTACAAGAATTTTAATCTAATTACACCTAATCTAAGCCCCCTAATAAAATAAAAAAGCCCCCCCAAGATAATAAAATTCCCTAACCTATACTAAATTACAAAAGTAATCAGCACTTTTACTAGCCCTTAAAAGGGCTTTTTGCGGGGCATTGCCCCAAAGTAATCAGCTCTTTTACCTGTAAAATAAAATACAAGATCCCCCCAACATCTACAACCCACCACCCACACATCCCTACTCTAAAACCCACCCGATCCCCCCTTAAAAAAAACCTAACACTACCCCATTGAAGATCACCCTACCTTAAACCGTGTTCACCCAGCCGGCACCGATGGGCCAGAAGAGGACATCCGGAGCGGCATAAGTCTTCATCAGATCGGGGCAGAAGAGGTCCTCCATCCAGCAGCATATTCTATCTTCATCCATCTGGCACGGAGCGGGTCCATCTTCAAGACATCCGACGCGGAGCATCCTCTTCTTCCCGACGACTAACGACGAATGAAGGTTCCTTTAAATGACATCATCCAAGATGGCGTCCCTCGAATTCCGATTGGCTGATAGAAATCTATCAGCCAATCGGAATTAAGGTAGGAAAAATCAGATTGGCTGATGTAATCAGCCAATCGGATTTACGTTCAATCCGATTGGCTGATTGGATCAGCCAATAGAATGCAAGGATTTGCATACCTTAATTCCGATTGGTTGATAGAATCCTATCAGCCAATCGGAATTCAAGGGATGCCATCTTGGATGATGTCATTTAAAAGAACCTTCATTCGTCGTTAATCGTCGGGAAGAAGAGGATGCTACGCGTCGGATGTCTTGAAGATGGACCCGCTCTGCGCCGGATGGATGAAGATAGAAGATGCCGCTTGGATGAAGACTTCCGCTGGATGGAGGACCTCTTCTGCCCCGATCAGATGAAGACTTCTGCCACTCCGGATGTCCTCTTCTGGCCCATCGGTGCCCGGCTGGGTGAACACGGCTCAAGGTAGGGTGATCTTCAATGGGGTAGTGTTAGGTTTATTAAGGGGGGATCAGGTGGGTTTTAGAGTAGGGGTGTGTGGGTGGTGGGTTGTAATGTTGGTGGGGGTCTTGTATTTTTTTTTTGTCATGCATATACCTTTAAGGAGATTGATCACCTGGTTACATCCTGCCTATAAAGCCTCACCTTTCCCATAATTCATTGTTTGGTAATTTGAATCCTGGCTAGATAACACTAGCTGCTTTCTTGCCCAGCCGTTCCTGAATTGAGGATTATCCTTTTGTGTCTTTTTCTCTCCTTGCGGATACAACAACTGATAACTTGCTAATACTGTGAGTATCGTGGGACTTCCACTCAGAAGGCTAATTTAAACAAACTGCATAAATCTACAAATAAGTGTAATAACGAGCTACAGGGATCATTCTAATCTTGTTTGCACTGTTACCTGTCTAACGTCATTAAAGCCAACCCCCTGGTTCAGCTTCACGGCTTCAGTTGCCGCTACCACTGTTGTTTCAGTCTCACTATTTTCTTTCAGTGTAGAGCCGGATCTACTTTACTGTGTTTGCGGTCACGCAGCCCGCTCTCTTCACTCTCTCTCAGACCAGCACCGGAGCATAACGTTCCTCTCAATCCCTCTTGATCCGATCAAGTCTCCAAGTAATTAAATATTAGTAAAAGTAAGTACTGGTCTTACAGTTATTCCTTGCAGTCTGGTATATATAAACAATTGTATTGGACTTAAGTATATGTGTACACATTGGTTTAATAGAAATCTTGCCACTCATAATTAACTATACAGTGTATCTTACCTTTGTAACAATTGTTGCTGTTAACAAGTGTGTTGCCAGAAGTGATAAATCGCCTAGTTCATAAAACACTTCTAAAACACTATTTATATATTAACTGCTTGCTTCACAATTCTGGATTATTTTAGTGATATTTCAGAGCTGAATTAAGCTACAAAAAACATAATAAGAAGGCATAGATATGTTATGTTAATTAAGTTTCCTTGTATCTCTCCTCTGCAAAAATAGATCCAACACTGCTGTTTAGCATTACAATTTTACAGGTAAAAGAGCTGATTACTTTGGGGCAATGCCCCGCAAAAAGCCCTTTTAAGGGCTGGTAAAAGAGCTGATTACTTTTGTAATTTAGTATAGGGTAGGGAATTTTATTATTTTGGGGGGGCTTTTTTATTTTATTAGGGGGCTTAGATTAGGTGTAATTAGATTAAAATTCTTGTAATATTTTTTTTTTATTTTTTGTAATTTAGTGTTTGGTTTTTTTTTCCTTTTTAAATCTTTTTATTGAGGAATATGCATAACAACAAATATTACAACACAAATGTCCAGGAACTATACATGTATACATACAATACTTTTGTTGTAGCCACATCGTGGGTATATACATTATTGGTGAACTAAAACATCTGGAATGAGCATATCAGATTTAAAATATAATGACATTTACATAAACCTCATTTTCAGTTATTATGAACAAACCTAAATATAGGGACCAGGGTAATATTCCAGTCCCATACATGAACTCAACTTTCTATAGACTTCATAGAGTCAGTTCGGAAATGCCTTTCAACACACTTCTACTAGTGACCCTAATGCGGATTCCCAGGCGGGGGAGACCTCCCTTGAGAGGGTGGAGAGGGGGGGGGAGAGAGATCGGGTTAGGGCAGAGCATATTATAGGAGGGGGGGGGGGGGTAGAGGGGAGGGGGGAGCGGGAAAGGGGAGAGGAGGAGGGTGGTCAGACTTTGACAATAGATTCAGAAAGGCGGGAGTCATCAATTGCCTACCACATTATAACTAGGTATGAGAAATAAAATGCGTTAAAGTGGGTGGTCGGGGATTGTCTCATGTCTACATATTTAACTATGATTTCCCTGGTAAGTAAACCAAGGCTCCCAAATCTGCCAATATAGGTCTTCTTTATCCATATTAAAATAGAAACTTTGTTCCATTTTGGCGTACATCTGTATTATAGATGTAACAGTTGAAATATCTGGAGGGATGGCCTGCTTCCAGGCCCTTGCTATTGCCAGTTTCATGGCCGCTAGGACAAAGATGATCAGTTTGGAAACATGGGCTGGAACGTTTCTTGGAAAGATGTGCAGAAGAGCTATTACAGGGGTGAGTGGGATAGAGAGCCCTAGGTTGGTGCATAGGTTAGCTATCTGACCCCACATGGGTGCAAGTGTTGGGCAGTCCCACCATACATGTATATCTGAGCCTCTTTGCATGCATTCTCTCCAGCACATAGGAGACGTTGTAGGAAACATTTGTGACAGTCTCGAGGGGGTGTAGTACCATTTCAGAAATAGCTTCATGTAGGCCTCCAAGGTGTTTGCACAGTGAACCGTCTTTTTAGTTAACGTCATAGCTGTGCGTAGGTCCTTATCTGTAATTGGTCTGGATAGGTCTCCCTCCCAGGCCCTTAGTTGCCAGGGTCTGTCTCTGTTAGTGGACATCTGTAGGAGGTCATAGTGAAACGATATGAGTCTAGGAGTCTTGATAGGGAGCTGCCACAGTTTTTCCCAGTTAGTCAGGGGTCTATTTAGGGTCTTGGTGAATCCCCAGGATGTCATAAAAGTGTAAAGTCTCGAGTATTCAAAAGAAACCCAAAGAGGGGGTTCTGGGATAATTGTTCCGATAGTATGTGGAGTGAGTAGAGTACCGGCGGGGTATAGGTGGGAAATCGAATGCAGGCCCCACTCACACCAATGTAGGACATGTGTGTCAGGTAGAGCTGTCAGCAAAGCTGACAGGGAATGAATGGGGGACGGATGCGGGGCAATGTCGCGTAGGTTTCTAAGGTGATGCCAAACTTTTAGAGTATCTCTAACAATGGCGTTTTTTAGTCCCAGATCATCCAGGCAGTGGCTAGGGATCCAGGGTAGGTCCGCTAGTTCTAAGCCCAAAGGGAGGGCTAGTGCCTCTATATTTTTCCATCCCTGCGGTTCTCCTTTGTTCGCCCATGCCATGATATGTGATAACCTGGTTGCTTCATAGTAGCCACGTATACTAGGCATTGCAACCCCTCCATATTCATATTTTTTTTGAAGTATTTTCGCCGCAATCCGAGGCTTAGATTTGCCCCAAATATAGCGTTGTCCAAGAGATTGGAGCTTGTCTATTAAAGCATTGGGGACATTTAGTGGGATGCAACGAAAGTAATATAGGATTTTAGGCAAGATCGTCATCTTAAAAGATGCAATACGACCCAGCCACGAAATCTCTTTAAGACTCCAGGAAGAGGTAAGCTCGGTGACCACTCTAATGAGATCTGTGTAGTTAACATTGATCACCATTTTCGGATCCGGACCAAGTTGTACCCCCAGGTGTCGAATAGTGGTTTGTGACCATCGGAAGGAGTATGATGTTTGCAATACATCCAATTCAAAGGTTGGAATGCATACCGGTAGAGCCTCCGTTTTGGAGACGTTAACCTTATAGTAGCTGTGAGCTCCAAACTCGGCGACAATATCAAAAAGTGCCGGCAAGGAGCCTATTGGATTCGTTAGGAATAGTGTCACATCATCCGCGTACAATGCTATCTTCACAGCCTCCCTGCCAAGTTGGACACCTCTGATTGCGCGTGATTGCCTAATAGCCTGAGCCAAAGGTTCAATGGCCATGGAGAAAATTAAGGGTGACAGAGGGCATCCTTGCCTAGTGCCATTAGTAATATGAATGGTCGGAGAGGCAAATCCCAGACCTCTAACCGTTGCAGAGGGGTAAGAATATAGGGCTTGTATTGCCGTGATCACTACGTTAGGTATGCCAAATTGGGCGAGCGTGTGCCACAAGTATTCCCATCTGACCCTGTCAAACGCTTTCTCTGCGTCTAGTGACAGGGCCAGCATGGGTAACCTCAGCCGGGATGACTCTGTAAGTATGTTCAACATTTTCCGAGAGTTGTCTGGGCCTTCCCTACCGAACGTGAACCCGACCTGGTCCGTATGGATCACCTTTGGGAGTAAGCTATTAAGGCGGTTAGCCCATAGTTTCGCATAAAGTTTAACATCCCCATTTATTAATGAGATTGGTCTATAACTCGTACATAACGAGGGGTCTTTGTCCGGTTTAGGAATGGGCAGGATCACTGCCTGTAAAAATTCTTTATGAAATGAACCTGCCTCTCGGGCTTCACAAAAGACCCTCAGGAGGATCTTGTTTAGTTCTGTTTTGAACAGTTTGTAAAAGGCTGCCGGGAAGCCATCAGGATCTGGAGCTTTGTTATTCTGAGTATGCTTAATGGCTAGGTTAAGTTCCGTGAGGGAGAATGGGGCTTTAAGTGCCTCTCTATCATCCTCTGGGAGAGTTGGCAAACCTAGGCTCTGCAGAAAGTCTATAACCTCCTGTGCGGAGGATTCCTTGTTAGCCATTGAAGGCTTAAGATGATATAGGTCAGAGTAGTAGGACGCAAACGTCTCTCCAATTTCTTTGGGTGAGGAGACCGAGGTAGTGTCTCTTTTGAGTGACAGAATTCTAGCTGCCGCTGTTCTGCCTTTTAATTTGTGAGCAAGAAGGGTCGAGGCCTTGTTGCTTTGACAGTACATCAGCTGTCGGAATCGGGCATAGGAGTCTTTAACTCTCTGCAGTTCCCTATCCGCCAGTTGTGCTCTTAGTTCCCCAATTTTATCAGCTAGATCTATAGTTGGAGAATTTTTATTCTCTTGTTCTGCAGAGCGTAGCTCAACCAAGAGGAGACCCAGAGGTAGACCAGCTTGGCGTCTTAATATTGCCTTTCTTCTAATACATATCCCTCTTATGTATGCTTTCAGCGCAGCCCACACTGTTTGAGGGGACATATCTGGGGTCTCATTTATTCTCAAGAACTCTATAATAGAGGCTTGAAGTGAGGCTCTAAAGGTTTTATCTTGGAGCATTTGTTTCGGGAGTTTCCAACTAGGTCTAGATTCTGTGGTGAAATCTGTAGAGAGGGTAAACGTAAGAATGTCATGGTCCGACCAAGGGCAAACCCTAATATGTGACGTTAAGACTCTATTCAAGGTCCACGAGTCAGTGAAGAAATGATCAAGTCTGGAGTATGAATTATGGGGTCTGGAGAAGTATGTATAGTCTCTGTCATCGTGGTGGAGCGCCCTCCATATGTCGTATAGATTATGCTGGATAATGTATTGTCGAAATTTATTAGCAGTGGTTATAGAGTATGCATCAATTTTTTTCCCTTTCTGAACTTTCTTATCCAGTAGGGGATCCCAAATCATATTAAAGTCGCCCCCTAGGATTGTCGTTCCCGTCCTGTGTTTCTCAATTTTAACCAGTATCCCTTTCAAGAATTTAGATTGTAATTGGTTTGGGGCGTATATATTGGCAAGAGTAAACAGGATACCATTTAACTTGCAGTTAAGCAATATGAATCGTCCCTGGTTATCTTTCTCTGCATGGATATGTTCGAAATGTAGGGATTTATGTATGGCAATTGCTACACCTCTGGTTTTCTCAGTATGGGAGGCTAGGACCACTATAGGATATTCAGGGGTTCTGTATGGGTTCTGGGTTGTCGCAAGCCAATGAGTCTCTTGCAGAAATACAACTTGGACTTTCAGAGACCTCATGATATTGGTAAGCATGCTTCTCTTTTCTTGTGAATTAAGTCCTTTGACATTTAAGGTTGCAAAGGAAATACTATTAGAAGTCGCCGCCATCTTTAAGTTTAGGAAGGGTAAGGGGGGGTAGGCAATAAGGGACAAGGAAAAGGAGAGGAATTAGGAATGTAACTCACCCCGCCTGGGTCTGCGCACCTAAATATGGCACTTGATGAGCCCTAAGTTCAGCGTTCGTATTAGTGGACAATAACAACACCTAGGGTGTAATGAGAGAAAAGTAAAAGAGAGAACGTGAAAATGTTAAACAAATGCACTGGACAAACAACTGTTGAACACAGACAGTACAAAGTAAGACTATAGGTTTGAGCCAATCGTAATTGTGTGAATTAGGTGAGATTTAAAGACTGTAGCCAGTATGGTGAACCACTGGATCACCAAGAGGAGAAGTGTGTTTGAATACAAAACTGACTTCTCCAGTCCCCGTACAAGGGGATAGCACAAATAAATTTGCGTATATGGGGGGGGGGGGGTAGTACAAGTATGTAACTTGTAGATGTAGATTGACTGTCATTGGGGGAGTATGAACAAAAAGAACAAACCATTGTCTTTACAACAGACTGAATAGCATATTACCTATCTACTAACATAGTGATAGATATCATTAGTGTTATGAAATGGACCAAGGTCTCTACTATCCCTAGGAATAATTCAATTTAGCAACAAGTAAATGTTCAAGGGAGGTCTAGCTACCTGGATAGTACAATGGGGTAGGGAGCACCCTTGAGTCCTAACCGCGAGGAGATAATTACTTAGGAAATCAGGTATCTCTGGGCAAGCAGCCCCTCCTTCACGGGGAATCCCGGGTCGCCCCACACCATTTAGATAATGAACAATTAACACATGATAAATATATTCAACAAGATATACATTTTGCTCAATTTCAGATGTAGAAACAGTATGGTAACAGGAGCGGTTAGGTGTAAAGACCAGAGCTATCTATCTCTCATTTAGTAGGCTTTTGGAGTCCAGGAGTGAATTCTAGGGCACTAGCTCGGATTCTTGTGACCTGCGGGGTGTCGGTACGACTAGGTTTCTGCGATGATTGAGCCGTGCTCGTGGTTTCAGAGCAGTCTCTAGAGGTCAAAAAATCTGCTTCTGATCGGGGTTTAGCTGAAGTTAGGCCCCAGCTTTGTAGCAGGTCAAACCCTTCTTTAGGGGTAAAAATTGTGTGAGTCTCACCATTCTTAGTAACTATGAGCCTTGTTGGGTATCCCCATCTATATCTGACATTATCCGCTCTTAGGATTTGAGTAATATTCCTGAAGGATCTCCTTTTCTGCAAGGTGTAACTAGAGATGTCCGGGAACACAGTAATTTGGAGGAATTTATCCGGGAGTTGAGGTTTGTTAACCAGCTCTCTCAGTATCTTCTCTTTATGGGTGAAGAAATGGATCCTAGCTAGGACATCCCTGGGCTTGTCTTGGGAAACAGATCTAGGCCGTGCTACTCTGTGGACTCTGTCTAACAAGAGACCAGGCGGATCCAAAGAAGGTAGTAAGATATTACAAAACTCCAAAACATAAGACTCCAGTTCTTGGGGGCCGATTTCCTCTGATATTCCACGAAATCTCAGATTATTTCGTCTGGAGCGGTCCTCCATATCGGCTAGTTTTAACTCCAGATCAGATATCTGTATCGCTAGGTTTTGAGAGTAAGCTTGTAGGTGGGCATGATCCACAATTAGGTCTTCTTGTTTGCGCTCTAAGGTTTCAGTGCGCTCTCCTAATGCACCAATTTCTCTACGAAGCTCAGCTGTAGAACCTTTAATTTCTTTTGTTAGCGTGTCTTGAAGGAGGTTCATACGCCTGGTTAGGACATCAACAATGTTGGCAGACAGAGCATCTGGTATAGGGGATTGGGAGTCCATGCTGCCCTCAGATTCGCTGCCCTCCAGTGCAGAAGCAGATTCCCTATACATTTGGGATTTCCCAGCGTGATGATTTTTAAAATGATCTGCAACTGTTTTCCGGGGTGGATGGGACGGTTTTGATTTTCTCTTAGAAGCCTGGGACATATTTTAAAGCCTGTTTTCCGTGACAGACCAGTGTGGTTGGGCCCTTGCTCTATAGCATAGAGAGTAATAAGCAGGACAATGGTGAGGAGTGTCTAACTAAAGTCCCCCTGACGTCAATCTTGATTTAGGCGGCCATTTCCAGCAGATTGCTTAATGCCACAGTGGATTTTGTGGGTATGCCCCTGAGTATGAGTAGATCTCAATCAGTCCACTGCTGAGGTCGGCAGAGCGAAATTCTCAATGTACACCCTCTCCAGGGGAAATTACCCACACTGGGTCAAGACGGAGAAAGGAATGGGGATATGACCTACTGTGACTGCGCACAGCAGGAAAGGGGTGGAGAGAGTGCTTAAATTGTTATAGTGGTGAGCTTCTGGTCTTTAACACCTAGTGAAAAGTAACATCTCTAGACCTGTAAAACAGTGATACATGTGAGAGGACAAGATACCACCTTATACTATATATCTGTGGAAAGGTGACCTCTTATAGTAATAGGTCTGTAATGAGAGAATCAAGGTTAGGTTAAACAGTAAACATTCTAAACCAGATATGTAACCTAAAACATGAAAAGAATAGATGTTAATAGGCAAACACTGTACTGAAATGTTGCACCGCTCAAGGTCTAGTACAATTAAACTAGTTCTTTTCCTGCAGAAAAAAGGGTATGGGTTAAGACACTCCACTCTGAGTTTAAACTGCAGAGATACACATGCTGACGCAGCAGCCCAAACTTTATAGCAGTAATGTTACCCAAGTTCTGAATAATACACTAAGCAGGATGTGCCACAAAATGGATCTGTGGCTTATTAGTGCTCAAATATTACAGTTCCTTAATATAGCTCGGTTGCAGTCCTGTTGCCTATGATGTTAAAGTTTATGTATTCCAGCAGGGCTTAGCTTGCCAGAAGTATTGTGTGCAGGCAAACCAAAAAGAATTTAGATAGAACACCAACAGTTTAAGGTGTTAAATCCCTGTTTGGAGATATTGGGTGTTGGGTCACAGGTGACAGAGAAACAGACGTTATCTTAGTCTCACACAGTGTAGGTGTTAACGAGTATAGCAAGGTTCAAAAAAAGGTCTGTGTCTTGATATGCGCTCTAGAGCACTTGAGGTATAGTGCAAGCAACACAGTTCTTATAGGAGAGCCCCCAATAATGTGTCTCTATAGTTCAGGGTTATATGAGGGATCAGGGACTGACAGATTGAGATGATAGCCCAGGTCGTTAGGCGTGGGGCAATGTGGCGTACTTAATATATAGGGCCTCAGTAGACCCTATTTATGCTGTGCGTAGTGTGGATGGAAAACTTTCCAGTCTTACCCCTCAGAATATTTCAGCAGTCAGGTGAGCAGTGCCGAGTGTGTACACCTTGTGAGCCGTAGGTCTGCTGCAGCAGTGGGCTGCTTGCTCACATGAGGTCCGGAGTGTGAGGCTCCACTTTCAAGATGGCGGCAATGTGCGGTGTGCGGCTCCCAGGAAGCACGCAGGGCTGCCTTCAACGGCACTCTCCACAGGTATTAGGCCCCGATTTCAACAGCTTAAGAGCCCGTTGTAGTCCCAGCTTAGTCTTATGTCGGCCCCTCCGTAGTGGATCCGACGTGTGTATGCGCTGCCGTGTTCACCAGCCACGTGGGCTCGATAGTACCTCAGACGGCAGCAACGCTGATGCCCCCTTCTCAGGGACCGATTAGAGCTTCTATGTAGGTAGCAGCTCCGGAGCGGATCCCCGACCCTCCGGAGCTTAGGCAGGAGAGAGAGCTCAGATGCGATGATAGGCCTATGTCTAAGGGCGCCCGGCTTAGCTCTTGAGTTCTTGCTCAGTTAACCCCTCAGTCCAGTCGGACCAAGGAGAGGTTTGTTCAGTAAGGTGACCGGAACACCAGGGATGTTTTTTAATGTAAATAAAGCTCTTTCACAGGCTGTAGTAAAGGTTTAACTTTAGAAATCACACGGAGCTCCACACTGATGCGACTGTCCTGCACGGCAGTTGGCTCCGCCCCCCTAGTGTTTGGTTTTTTTTTGTAATATAGTTTATTTTATTTAATTGTATTTTAGTTTAGATCATTGTAGTTAATTTATTTAATTAATTTATTGATAGTGTAGTGTTAGGTGTATTTGTAACTTAGGTTAGTATTTATTTTACAGGTAATTTTGTAATTATTTTAACTAGGTAGCTATTAAATAGTTAATTACTATTTAATAGCTATCGTACCTAGTTAAAATAAATACAAAGTTGACTGTAAAATAAATATAAATCCTAAAATAGCTACAATGTAACTATTAGTTATATTGTAGCTATCTTATGGTTTATTTTATAGGTAAGTATTTATTTTTAAATAGGAATAATTTATTTAATTATAGTAAATTTAATTAGTTTTATTTAAATTATATTTATCTTAGGGGGTGTTAGGGTTAGGGTTAGACTTAGGGTTTAGGGGTTAATAACTTTATTATAGTAGCGGCGACGTTGGGAGCGGCAGATTAGGGGTTAATAATTGTAGGTAGGTGGTAGCGACATTGGGGGAGGCAGATTAGGGGTTAATTATATTTATTATAGTGTTTGCGAGGTGGGATTGCGGTGGTTTAGGGGTTAATACTTTTATTATAGTGGCGGTGATGTCCGGTCGGCAGATTAGGGGTTAATAAGTGTAGGTAGGTGGCGGCGACATTGGGGGGGGGACAGATTAGCGGTTAATAAATATAATATAGGTGTTGGCGATGTTAGGGACAGCAGATTAGGGGTTCATAGCTATAATGTAGGTGGCGGCGGTGTCCGGAGCGGCAGATTAGGGGTTAATAGTATAATGCAGGTGTCAGCGATAGCGGGGGTGGCAGATTAGGGGTTAATAAGTGTAAGATTAGGGGTGTTGAGACTCGGGGTTCATGATAGGGTGTTAGGTGTAGACTTAGAAAGTGTTTCCCCATAGGAAACAATGGGGCTGCGTTAGGAGCTGAACGCTGCTTTTTTGCAGGTGTTAGGGTTTTTTTCAGTCAGCTCAGCCCCATTGTATCCTATGGGGAAATCGTGCACAAGCACGTTTTTCCATCATAGCGCTACCGTAAGCAACGCTGGTATTACAGGGAGAAGTGGAGCTAAATTTGGCTCAACGCTAACTTTTCTGAGGCTAACGCAGCCATTCAGAAAACTCGTAATACCAGTGTTGGCTTAAGGGAGCGCTGGAAAAAAAAGGAGTGTTAGCTCTGCATGTTTTTACCGACAAAACTCGTAATCTAGGCGTTACATTTTAAAAGCTTTCAAATAAAAATAAAACATTTTTTGGTGAACTGTCCCTTTAAGCTATGGTGTTTTAGTATTTGTTTTGACCTTATATGCACAACTGATAAGTTGTAGCTTTGCGCATGTTTCTGTTAGATGGCATATTTTACCAGTTCGTTTTACATGGCTATTAGTCTAGGCCATCTCCTCTATTTTATATTTTGAACCTAAGAGTGGCCCTAGACGTTCTCCTAACCCCAATGTTCCCTTTTTCATGTTTTTATCCTAGGTGGGCCAAAACAGGCCACTATTATTTAGTAAATTATTATTATTTATTTTTTATATTCCAATACTCAATGGGGTTTTTTGTTATAACATGCTATATAGAACATTAGGTTTTCATGTTTAGCAGAGCAGTACTTTTATATCTTGCATCTATTTATAATTATATATTAGTATTATACGCTTTGAGTGCTTAAAAGATTTATGTTTTATTGTCATTTTTGTATTAGATATGTGATAAAAACAGAATAATGCCTAGATTTAGAGTTCTGCGTTAGCCGTCAAAACCAGCGTTAAGGGGTCCTAATGCTGCTTTTAACTGGTATTTAGAGTCAGTCAGGAAAGGGTCTAATGCTCACTTTCCAGCCGCGACTTTTCCATACCGCAGATCCCCTTACGACAATTGCGTATCCTATCTTTTCAATGGGATCTTCCTAACGCTGGTATTTAGAGTCTTGACTGAAGAGAGCGTTAGAACTCTAACGACAAAACTCCAGCCTCAGAAAAAAGTCAGGATTTAAGAGCTTTATGGGTTAACGCCGGTTTATAAAGCTCTTAACTACTGTGCTCTAAAGTACACTAACACCCATAAACTACCTATGTACCCCTAAACCGAGGTCCCCCCACATCGCCACCACTCTAATAAATTTTTTTAACTCCTAATCTGCCGACCGGACACCGCCACCTACATTATCCATATGTACCCCATATCTGCTGCCCCTAACACCGCCGACAACTACCTACACTTATTAACCCCTAATCTGCCGACCGGACCGCGCCGCTACTATAATAAATGTATTACCCCCTAAACCGCCTCACTCCCGCCTTGCAAACCCTATAATAAATAGTATTAACCCCTAATCTGCCCTCCCTAACATCGGCGACACCTAACTTCAAGTATTAACCCCTAATCTGCCGACCGGACCTCGTCGCTACTCTGATAAATGTATTAACCCCTAAAGCTAAGTCTATCCCTAACCCCCCCTAAGTTAAATATAATTTGAATCTAACGAAATAAATTATTTCTTATTAAATAAATTAATCCTATTTAAAGCTAAATACTTACCTGTAAAATAAACCCTAATATAGCTACAATAAAACGAATATTTATATTGTAGCTATTTTAGGATTTATATTTATTTTACAGGCAACTTTGTATTTATTTTAACTAGGTACAATAGCTATTAAATAGTTATTAACTATTTAATAGCTACCTAGTTAAAATAATTACAAATCCTATCAGCCAATCGGAATTCGAGGGACGCCATCTTGGATGACGTCATTTAAAGGAACCTTCATTCGTCGTTAGTCCGTCAGTGAGGAAGGATGGCTCCGCGTCGGCTGCTTCAAGATGGACCCGCTCCGGATGGAAGAAGATAGAAGATTCCGCCTGGATGAAGACTTCCGACCCTCTGGAGGACTTCTTCTGGCCGGATAGGATGAAGACTTTGGACCCTCTTCTGGACGGATCGGTGATACCCGGCTGGGTGAACACAAGTTAGGGAGATCTTCAGGGGCTTAGTGTTAGGTTTTTTAAGGGGGGTTTGGGTTAGATTAGGGGTATGTGGGTGGTGGTTGTAATGTTGGGGGGGTTATTGTATGGGTTTTTTTCAGGCAAAAGAGCTGATTTCTTTGGGGCATGCCCCGCAAAAGGCCCTTTTAAGGGATGGTAAGGTAATAGAGCTGTTAACTTTTTTTTTTTTTTTTTTAAAGCTTTATTGAGTGAACATTTATAAATTGACATCATTTACAATAAATGCATCAAACAATATGTTTATCAACAAGATATTAACAATATATCAAAGAAAGTGATTTGAGGTAAACAAATGATATATAACCACATTATCACATTTGCCATGTTCAATGTTTATACATTTAGCTTAGTGAGTTGCCTCTCATAGGCAAAGATATTTTGAGGCTAACGCCATCAGGCCCCAAAAAACACCTCATGTATAGCCCAATAAGGCTGGAACTGCAGTGCTAAATACAGATGGGCCCGACCGCGTCAGCTCTGGATGATCTTTGAGTATTTTGAGTAAGACATGGAAAAAAGGGGCGGGAGAAAGGAAGGGGGAAGAAGAAGGGGGGGGTGGCAGAGAGGGAACAGAATTATATAAGGGGGAGGAGGGGGATACCTGACTGGAGGGGGTGAAAAGGGGGAGGGGAAGACAAAACAAAAAAAAAAAAAAAAAAAAAAAAAGGGGAAGAGGGAGGGGGATGTTTATCTGTTGTTGAGAATTTAACCGTAGTTTGTTCAAGGAGACCCAAGCATCCCACATATTCTGTCGTCGTGAACCATACCAAACACCCTGTTATGTCGTGTTCTATAGAGTCTTACCCTCCCAGATAAGAACCATGTACTCATGCATTTCCAGCTTCCCTGTCCTCATGTAGTGAAACCTTTCAAGTTTTATTAAGTCCCAGACCCCGGCCTTCCACTCCTCAAGGCTGGGTGTGTGTAGTGACTTCCAATATTTTGGTATAAGTCCCTTTGCGCAATTTAACATCAGGAGGAGTAGGTGCCGTTTTGCTTCCATAGCAATTTTAGGTAGCTCATAGTATATAAGATATTTGGGATCCGGAGGTATGTTAATTTCAAGCAATTTGCTACATACCCGAAATATCTCGCTCCAGAAGGGCTGTATGCAGGGACAGTGCCACCAAATGTGCAGCATAGAACCCTCTTCTCCGCAATCTCTCCAACACCCTCCGCCCGTGTGCGGGTAGATTTTTTTCAGCCTCTGTGGCGTGAGGTACCATCTGCTCAGGAACTTAAAATGTAGTTCCTGAAGTCTCATCGAGACCGATGCTCGTTTCGCTTTCCGAAAGATAGACCTCCACGCTCCTGAGTCAGGTTCGAGACCTAATTCCTGTTGCCAGGCGGCCACATAGGATGGGAGTATGTCATCTCCACCTTCCAATAGCAGTTTATATAGAGTCGAAATAAGATGTTTCGGCAAGCTCGGAGAGGTACAGAGGGCTTCAAAGGGTGTTTTCTGTCTAATTAGCGGTTCTCTATCCCGCTGGGTATGAAAGTAGTGATTAAATTGTGCTGTTCTGAACCACGAAGAGAACAGGTCGCTATCCCAATCAGCCAATTCCGCCTGTGGCTTAATTTTATTCCCTATTATGGTGTTCGAAATCGCGGTTTCAGCTAGTGTGTAGGGACATCCCAGAGAGTAATTTTTGTTCGCCAATCCATTATCTGGATTTTCCCGAACAGGTGTCACCGGCGAGAGGGGGGTGGATATATATGGTCTTGACTTAATCAATTTGTCCCAATTACGCAGCACATCGTCAATCAGAGGATACTGTGAGATCCAATTGGGGCGATGCGCTGGGTTGATCCACGCGAGGGAGCCCACATTTCCCCTTTGAAGGATCTCTCTGTCTAGGCCTATCCAAGCCTTGTTGGATGAGCCATGACACCATTCCACTAAATGTTGCAGTTGGATGGCTTTAAGGTATTCACTCAATCTAGGGACACCCGCTCCTCCTCGGTCTCTAGGGAGGTACATTGTTCTTTTATTGATCCTTGGTCTCAGACCATTCCACACATAAGTCTCCAGTGTTGATTGAATTTGGTGAATTATGTGCTCTGCTGACGAGAGGGGGATCGCCTGCATAATATATAGAACCCTGGGTAAGATGTTCATTTTTGCTACTTGGATTCTCCCCATCCATGAGATGGTTTTGTTCTTCCAGGATGTCAAATCTCGGGTTACTTCCTCTCTTATATGCTTATAGTTTGTGTTAACTATTTCTCTGATCGTGGGAGCCAGCATGACACCCAAGTATTTTAAATGCTTTGTAGCAATTTTTAGAGGGTAACGGTCGTTGTGGGATGCAAAGGTATCTCCAGGTATTGAAATGTTCAACATCTCAGACTTGGAGAGATTAAGCGAAAAGTCTGACACCTTCCCGAATTTCTCGAACTCGGCTAGTGATTCCCGCAAAGAAGTGTCATTGTCGGCTAAGGTCAGGAGCACATCGTCGGCATACATAGCCAGTTTGTGTTCCACGCCTCCTGTTCGGTATCCACATATCTCAGAGTTCTTGCGTATTCTGCAGGCCAGGACCTCCATTACCAAGGCAAATAGTAGAGGCGAGAGGGGACATCCCTGTCGCGTTCCATTTGAGATCTGAAACGCCTCTGAGAACAGTCCATTCACCCGCACTTTGGCGTTCGGGTTGGAATATAGGGAGAATATATAATTTACAAAACGCTTTCCAAAACCCATTTTAACTAGAGTATGCTGCATGAAGGTCCAATTGACCCGATCAAAGGCCTTTTCCGCGTCCGTCGAGACCAACAACAACGGAGCGGAATTGGCCTGTGCATGTGCGATCAGTTGGATCACTCTGAGGGTGTTATCCCGCGCTTCTCTAGCAGGGACAAACCCTGCTTGGTCCGTGGAGACCAGCTGGGGCAGAAATTTTTGGAGGCGGCTAGCTATTACTTTAGCCAAAATCTTAACGTCAGAGTTAAGCAGTGATATTGGTCTGTAACTGCTGGGCAGATTTTCTGGTTTGCCCGGTTTGGGAATTACTGAGATGTAAGCCTCAAGCATCGTACTCGGTAGAGTGGGTGCTTCGGAAAGTCGGTTGAACACCCGCAGCAGGTGAGGCATCAGTATACCGGAAATTTTTTTGTAATAGCGCATGCCAAACCCATCGGGGCCGGGGCTTTTGCCCGCTGGGAGGCATTTGATAGCTGCCAGGACCTCTTCCATTGCTATCGGCGCTTCTAATTGGCTTGCCTGTTCAGCCGACAGAGATGGTAAGTTTGCATTTTCGATATAGGCAAGGGTCTCCCGTTCTATAAGTTGTCCATCTCGGGGTTCTCCCTGTGGATCCCCTGCTGTATGTATGTTGTATAAAGTTTTATAGAAATTGCCAAAGATATTTGCTATGGCTTGACCTTCTTTATGCGTTATCCCCTGCTTATCTGTAGATTCATAGACAAACGAGCGCAATCTTTTCCGTGTCAGTGCTCGGGCCAAGAACCTCCCTGCTTTGTTGCTATGTTCAAAGAACTTTTGACGCAGTATGAGCGCTTTTTTGTGCTGCTCTTCTTGCAGATGGTGTAGCAGTGCTGATCTGGCTGTTGTTAGCTCTGTTTGCAGTGCTCGGTCATCGGGTTTTTCTTTATGTGCTAGTTCTTTTTGTGATACTTGTGCTAACAGTGCACCATAGGCGTCTCTTTTGGATTTGCGTTTAGCTGCGCTGTATCCAATCAGCCGGCCTCTGATCACACCCTTGTGGGCTTCCCAGATAACAGAGCTGTCCATAGTGTCGTCTGCATTTAGGAGGAAGTATTCCTCTATGTTTTTATGCAGATCCAGAGCTAAAATTTTGTCGTCTAGGAGGTACTCATCAAGTCTCCAGACGTAAGGAGTAATTGGAGTATCTGGCCAGTTAATAGTGCATTTGACCGGAGCATGGTCCGACCACGTGATTGTATTGATACTACTACTCGTTATCACTCCCAGACCCGCGGAGTCGGAAAAAAGGTAATCGATCCTGGTGTACTTCCTGTGGGGATGTGAATAAAAAGTATAGTTTTTATCCAATGGGTGGAAAGTACGCCAGACGTCGTGGACTCCCAAGTCTCTCAAAGACCGGATCAGATGCTTTGTTATCTTTTGAGGAGCGCTGGAGAGGCCGTCCGATGTGTCTAGGCTGGGATTCAGCGAGACATTAAAGTCACCTCCCATATAGAGGACACCTTTTTGTATTTCCAAAATACGCTGCATTACTTTCTTAAAAAATACGTCTTGAGCCTTATTTGGAAGGTATAGATTGGCCAGGGTCATGGGTCTGCCATACAATCTACCTGTCGTAATTATATATCTTCCATTAGGGTCTTTCAGCGTTTGCTCCGCTTGGAAGGGGACACCGCTGTGAAACAAAATGCCGACTCCATTCTTTTTGGAGGGTCCAGAGGCAAAGTCAGCTACTGGGTAATGTCTGCTAAACCACTTTGGTTCCCTATATTTAGAGTAGTGGGTTTCTTGGATAAAAATGATGTCACCACCCATTCTATGCAAATCTCTTGTGATAATTGAACGTTTCCCCGGGTTGTTTAGGCCCTTAACATTTACTGTGAGTAGGTCCAGGCTACGGGCTCTATTATGTGGTTGCGGGAGCGCCATTGCGGTGAGTGGGGTGGGTGGGAGAGAAGAAAAAAAAAAAAAAAGGGGTGGGGGGTGGGAGGAGGGTAAGGTGGAGAACAAGGGAGATGAGGGAAAGGGGTAGGTGAAGGGACAGGGAGATAGGGTTTGAGATGTAGAAAAAGGAGAGCTAGTAAGACGAGGGAAGGAGGTGAGGGCAAGTTTAGGAGGATATGAGAGGTCTAAAGAGGAGAGGTATATTAGTCAGAGGGATAGGGGAAGAGAGAGCAGATATGGAGAATTCCAGCAGGGACCAGACAGTCAAAAGTTGGATTCTCACACGAAACACAAGAGAGTCTGAGGGTATGGGGTTAGAGGAGAGGGGATAGGTATCTATATATAAAACAGGTAAGTCAATAAGAGGTATTAGCCTCTATACTCTTGTAACTATAGATTAACAGAAATATGGACCTTGTAGGTAAAGTAACTCAAAAAAACATAACATTTAACATTGTCGGAACCCAGATATGGATGAAGGACTAGTTTTGGACTGTCCCTCCCAAGAACAAGTTTTCTGACCGTCCATCAACACAGCCCCCACATGATATTACACACATTATATACAGTACCCGAACAGTAAAACCCACCCAATATATATTAACTTATAATTTGCTAAATTCTTCCTCACTCTATTCCCAGTTATCGCCTCAGCTGGGCAAATTAGTTTCTAACTAGAGCATTTTTTTTTTTTTTTTTTTTTTTTTTTTTAATAGTATATTATATGTTGTTGAACCATAGGTCTCCAGTTCGGCTCATGAGGGGCTTTTGGTGTCCCTAATCAAATGCTACGTATTCCAAATGACTATTTCCCCGCCCCGCAGCTCATGTATTCTATTTGCTTACATTCTGTATTATTTTATTATATGAACTATCTGCTAGATCTAGGAGGAGAGAGAAAGATCCAGTCGGTAGACCCATGGATCCCGCCTATGGACAGAAATTATTTCAGTGTGTGATAAATTGTGAACATAAGCATCAATATAACAGCAACTTTTAAACACAAATAACCAGTTAGAGCTATACTATCGAGGGACATGCTCTTATGTAATACATCAAGTCCAAGTATCTGTCCATGTCTCTCAGTGCGTAAACAGTCCAACTGAGGTACCAGATGTATCTAATGCTAGGCTCTAAGATGCAAAACTAAAGGGGAAAAGTTATAACTAAGCATATTTCACAGATTGGAATAGGCAGTCTTTTAACTTATCTGTTCCTGAAGAGTGTGGGACTGTTCAATCCGGGTAGGGCGTTCTGTGTTGAGTAGCGGTCTACCAGCGTACCAAATATAGGTCACTGGTGTAGGATATCAGGCTTCATATAGTTTAATCTCGAACCCGAATCACACCTTCTCTGTTAACATCAGGATCTGGCTGGGCAGGGGCAACCGGCATATTTGGTGCTCTGATCTGTAATCCAAAAGTTTGGTTTAGAGTGTGCAGGTCTTCTGGAGATTTGTAGATTGCTGTCGAGCCGTTCCTCGATGCGATAATACAGGTGGGGAATCCCCACCTGTATTGGATTTGCTGTTCTTTGAGGCAGGAGGTAATGTAGCGCAACTCTCTTCGTTTCTGGAGAGTTGCGGGACATAAGTCCGAGTAGACTTGTATTTCTGCACCTTCATATGTAAGAGGGTGTTTGTTTCTGGAAAGCCGGAGGATATCTTCTTTATCTTTATAGGAGAGTAATTTGATGATTATGTCCCTTGGTGGGGCCCTGGCCGGTGGTCTGGGCCTAAGAGCCCTGTGTGCTCTTTCCACTTGTATGTCTGCAGCGGCAGGGGCACCCTTAAGAAATTTGAAAAAGTCTTGTATGTATTGGCCTATTTCAGGTGGGTTTACCGTTTCAGGCACTCCGCGCAATCTCAAATTATTGCGCCTGCTCCTGTTTTCCAGGTCTTCAATCCTCTCGGTTAAAATCTGGACAGTTGCGTCTTGGGATTGTATACAGCTGGCTTGGTGTTGGAGGTCTGAGCGCATGGTTTCCTGTACCTCTTCCATCTGGGAAACTCTATGATCAACTGCTGTAATGTCTTTCTTCAGTTCCCCAAACATAAGCTTGACATCCATCATGGCTTCATGGATGTCATGTTTGGATGACAGGTGTTTAATGTCATCTCTGGTGAGGTATGAGGGTTGCTGGATTTCCAGATTAGATGTCTGTACTGCTGCAGAGTGTTTACCACTTTCTTGTGCCTCTTTGTGAGCATTAGGTATGGTGTCTGCTGCAATTAAATAATTCTCCATATTAGATGCCTGTGAGCCCTTGGGCGGCTTAACTATGCGCCTGTTGGCCATTTTCCAGGGTGCAGGAGTACCCAGCGGTGCGGGGGGGGGGTTACCCCAGTGTATTAAGTGATTGACTGTATGCCTAAAAATGCTGTAAAGGCAGGTATGATAGGATTACATAGTCTGATAGTTATGTGAGATCTGCTTACAATTCTCCTTATGCTTCTGCCAGTTATAATGACCAAAGTGGCTCAGTGTGTTCAATTAGGCTGCTATAAACAATGTCTGCTTATTACTGCTAACTGGGGAGATTTTAGGCTCTTTTCATATATGCAATTCCACAGGGTCTCACTGTGCTGTCGCAACTTGTCAGCAGGTCTTTTATTGTTTACATATTACCCCTCTCCTGTTAGGGCTTATCAGACATGCCACCCCTATCCTCTATGTGGTGTACCTGTATGTTGTTTCGGTGGGACAATTCATTCAGCCTCAGACAGACCGGCACTGAGTTATAGTGTGGCGCGGGAACTCTTCACTAGATGCGGCTCTTGGTTTTACCGCCACTGCTGGTTCCCTTCCAGCTCCGGACCTACCAATCTGTGCCTTTTGCCGGGCCTCTCTCTCGTTTATATGCTGCTACCTCCGGCTCCCATCTCGCTCCTGTGTACAGGCGGAAGCTGTAGGCCGAACACACCTCGATGTCCCCAATGCAGCGTGTTCTCTCACTCCTCTGCTCAAGTCCGTGGGGAAACTGGATCAAAGTCGGCTTGGTTTAGCCTTCGGTAAATAGCTGCGTTGATCCAAGTGTTAAGTAAGCAGGTTCTTGTCGAGCGTGACCTCCGCTGTTGCTGCTTCCTTTTCAGCCTAGGCCCCACTGTGCTCCGCTTATGGAAAGGTTTCTGCCACTGTTATTTCCTCCAAAATTACTGCAGAAAATGTCCGGTTCGGTCTAGGGTGTTAATTATTATATTTTGAGCGGGTTCCAACTTGCTGTGAGCTACTTATACCTATAACAAGAGTTTTAAGGCTTCAGAGCTAAATCAGTGTGCGGCCATTTACAAGCGTGGCCAAGCTCCGCCCCCCGAGCTGTTAACTTTTTATATTAAAATAGGGTAGGGCATTTTTTTATTTTGGGGGGCTTTGTTATTTTTTTAGGGGGCTTAGAGTAGGTGTAATTAGTTTAAAATTCTTGTAATCTTTTTTTATTTTTTGTAATTTAGTGTTTGTTTTTTTGTAATTTAGTTTAGTTGATTTAATTGTAGGTAATTGTAGTTAATTTATTTTATTTATTTATTGCTAGTGTAGTGTTAGGTTTAATTGTAACTTAGGTTAGGATTTATTTTACTGGTAATTTTGTAATTATTTTAACTAGGTAGCTATTAAAAATAGTTAATAACTATTTAATAACTATTGTACCTAGTTAAAATAAATACAAAGTTGCCTGTAAAATAAATATAAATCCTAAAATAGCTACAATATAATTATGTGTTATATTGTAGCTATATTAGGGTTTATTTTACAGGTAAGTATTTAGCTTTAAATAGGATTAATTTATTTAATAAGAAATAATTTATTTCGTTAGATTTAAATTATATTTAAGTTAGGGGGTGTTAGGGTTAGACTTAGCTTTAGGGGTTAATACATTTATTAGAGTAGCGGCGAGGTCCGGTCAGCAGATTAGGGGTTAATACTTGAAGTTAGGTGTCGCCGTTAGGGAGGGCAGATTAGGGATTAATACTATTTATTATAGGTTTTGCGAGGTGGGAGTGAGGCGGTTTAGGGGTTAATACATTTATTACAGTGGTGGTGAGGTCCGGTCGGCAGATTAGGGGTTAATAAGTGTAGGTAAGAAAGCGGCGACGTTGGGGGGGGGGCAGATTAGGGGTTAATAAATATAATATAGGGGTCGGCTGTGTTAGGGGCAGCAGATTAGGGGTACATAGGTATAATGTAGGTTGCGGTGGTGTCCGGAGCAGCAGATTAGGGGTTAATAATAATATGCAGGGGTCAGCGATAGCGGGGGCGGCAGATTAGGGGTTAATAAGTGTAAGGTTAGGGGTGTTAGGGGGGTTCATGTTAGGGTGTTAGGTGCAGACTTAGGAAGCGTTTCCCCATAGGAAACAATGGGGCTGCGTTAGGAGCTGAACGCTGCTTTTTTGCAGGTGTTAGGTTTTTTTTCAGCTCAAGCTGCCCCATTGTTTCCTATGGGGGAATCGTGCACAAGCACGTTTTTCCAGCTGGCCGCTACCGTAAGCAACGCTGGTATTGAGAGTTGAAGGGGCCGTAAATATGCCTGTACGCTCCCTTTTTGGAGCCTAACGCAGCCCTTCAGAGAACTCTAAATACCACCGTTACTTAAAAGGTGCGGTGGAAAAAAAACACGCGTAGCTAACGCAGCCCTTTGGCCGCAAAACTCTAAATCGCGTTTCTCAGTGACACAGCACTGTTTCCTCAGGCTCCTGCTGCACTTTATTCATCTGAATTCCATAACCCTGATTGTTACTGGTCACGCTGGAGTTCTGTTCATTACCATTGACTGTGGCCTGACCTTCCCTACGCATCCCAGGATCATCTCTGGACTCCCTCTGGTGGGACGAGGATATCCCTTGCTCCGGGTGTGCCTAAGACTCTGCCGGACGATTTATTGGTTTCGGCCTGCCTGTATAGCACAATTGTGCTTTATATCACATGAGTAGGACTAACAACTCCTATAATTCCATCTTCTGGTTTATCAGTCTGATCTGCACCATGTGGCGCCCTCTATCTTTTTTATTTTATATCTTCTTATCCTGTGTTGTGGCGTGACACACTAGAGGAGCTGCCTGAAGTTGTGGAAATTTCTTGTAATTGGATATTGCTCTTTATTGGGACTCTAGTCCTTATCCTTTTACCCTATGGACTTTAGTATTTAATGATTGTTACTAATCAGATTTTATATATATTTTTATTCATTATTTTGTCTTACGTTATATATATGCTACTGTTTGTGTATTTCATACTAACTGTGCGTGTGTTATAGCACTTGAATTTACGTTTTTCCGTTTTTTCACATTTTTTCACTCTACACACTGTGTAGAGACTTCTAAACATATTATAGAGAGTACCTGACATTTAAAAACTTTTTGGCTTACTAGACCCACTACCACTACATTAGAGTATATCACCTTCATCACTCACACCTTCTATGACACGATTGGCACCTCTTATAGATATAAGCTTGGCACGTAGTTGCTTTTGCGTATCTTATTTATCTAAATATAACAATGTTGGTTGTGTAAAGCTGGGGAATGGGTAGTAAAGGAGTTATGTGTCTTTTTAAACAATAGCAATTTTGGTGTTTACTGTCCCTTTAACCAAACATGGTCTAGTATACATACATAATGTAGGTGGGGTAGCTCAGATTTTATTTACAATTTCAACATAGAAGTTGACTAGGATACTATTATAGCACTCTTCCCTCAATTGGAGAGTCCATGCATGTATAAGTATGAGGAATTTAAAAATGAAACGTTATTATAACCTTTAAAAATTGGCTACAATCAATTTAAAAACAGTTGCAGCAGGATAGCCTAAACTTAATATGCAATATAAAGTACAAATATTACCGTAATGTTGGGTCACATATGTTGGTACAGTTCATGATTCAACAACTATATATTGGTATATCTTTGCACTGAATTTTATTAAATGACTGACAGATTGTTAGATATACCAAAAAGAACAAAATGCATTTGTGAAGATTTTAAGATATTTTTTATTTCATACATTAAGGGCTAGATTATGGGGCCTATCTATCAAGCTCCGAATGAAGCTTGATGCCCTGTGTTTCTGGCGAGCCTGCAGGCTCGCCAGAAACAGCAGTTATGAAGCAGCGGTCACAAAGACCACTGCTCCATAACCTGTCCGCCTGCTCTGAGCAGGCGGACAGACATCACCGGAAATCAACCCGATCGAGTACGATCGGGTTGATTGACACCCCCCTGCTGGCGGCCCATTGGCCGCGAGTCTGCAGGGGGCGGCGTTGCACCAGCAGCTCTTGTGAGCTGCTGGTGCAATGCTGAATACGGCGAGCGTATTGCTCGCCATATTCAGCAAGGTCTGGCGGACCTGATCCGCACTGTCGGATCAGGTCCGCCAGACTTTCTTAAATAGGGGCCTTTGAGTGGAGCGGTAGTTTGCACTCGCATTTGAGCGTTAAAACCGCTAGAATGATTTATTTTATGCTTAGCGATGTTCACTCATATTACGAGTTGAAAGTAATAAGTTTGCGCTCTTGTGTTCTCAAAGTTAAAGTAACATATAGACTCTGAGAAGTCACAAACGCAAAACTGCATTCCCCCATAGACTCCAATGGAGCCAAAAAAGTTGAAAAAAACGTAACAAGTCATGCAAACACATTTGCGGTTATTTAAAAGCGTAAATTAAGAAGATAATATTGCATATTTTATAATCCAATGTTCTGCACATAGCAGAATGTTATGTTTATTCTTAAATAGATATTTAAATATATATCTGATGGATTTTTGCACAAATATATAGGTAAAGGTATATACAGATATATATATAGGAATATACAGTATATTTAAAAATACATGGAACATATTTCCCTAGGTGAAGAACATTAGAATGTGAAATATTTACAGTAAATATACAGTACACTATGACACTTAAAGGGACACTAAACCCACATTTTTTTCTTTCATAATTCAGATAGAGCAGCAATTTTAATCAACTTTCTAATTTACTCCTATTATCTTTTTTTTTTCTGAAATTGCTTTTATTATCATATGTAACATGTAACATATCTCAAATGCATATTCTGTAAATCATAACAGAAAGATAAATTGTACAATGCAGTGAATTAAAAGTAAAGAAAATAAAAAATAAAAAATTTAAACAGTAGAGTCTGTAGTCCATTCTTGTTTTCCTGAAAACTTTGTATGAATTATTATCAAATAGAAAAGGACAACAGATAGATATAAACTAGAAATAGTTGACTTGTACACTTAAAACTTCAATGTCTCTTCTAAATCAGTGACTTTCCTAATATGATCTGTATTGGTATATTATTAATGTGTCTTCGGCTATTTAACTTGCATACCAGGGGTGATGTGGGACCCGGCTGCTGTAATGGTGTTAGTTTGCTCCCTGCGTGTTGCTTCTGTGTACATTATCCAGGGTTCCCATGTTTCTATGAATGTGTCTTTAGTTGCCATTAAATCTGCCGCTAAGCTAGACATTTTGTATAAATACTCTATTTTTTGTTTTATGATGTAAAACCCTGGTGGCTCATTTTTCCAATATCTAGCAAGGCATAATCTCGTGGCTGTACATATTTGAGCAATTAATTTTGTTTTGGTAAGAATCCTCTCATTGGAAGGTGTAGTAAAGCATGTTCCGGTAGTAATGTTACTTCTTTGTCGTATATGTCATGTAGCAATTTGTTGGTTTCTCGCCATAAGTGTTGGATTTTTTCACAATGCCACCACATGTGCATATAAGTGCCAGTCTCTCCACAGCCCCTAAAGCATAAATTACTGTTTTGGTTTCCTATCTTATGTAATCTAGTGGGGTATAGATACCATCTATATGCTGATTTTAGGTAGTTTTCCTGTAATGCGGAGTTAATAGTGAACTTAGTACCCTGTCTGAGTGTCTGAGTCCAGTCTGTAATCGTACATTCCTTTCCTAAATCAGCCTCCCATTTGTCCATTGTCGATGTTTTCTTTGTGTTATTAGGTATGTTAAATAACAGGTATAGCTTGGTTATGGAGCCTTTTGGTCTTGTTTTAGAAAGACATATGGATTCAAAGGGGGTATTATTGCGTGAGGCTGATGTACCCATAATTTCATGTACTCTAGAGCGTAGCTGAAGGTAATGGTACCATGTGTGTGTATCTAGAAGGTCCAGTTCATTGTATTGGTTATGTGTCATGAACGTCCCGTTAATAAGAATGTCCGCTATTCTATACAGTCCTCTGTTGGCCCATTTATCCTGTACTATCCTATCTATGGAGGAGTTGAGGTCAATTAGAGGGATTATCGGAGATTTGGCGCTCGTAATTTGATAACAATGTGTCAATTTATCCCAAGTATATAAAGTGTGTGTAATGGTTATGAATCTTTTCCCCTGCTGGGGTGTGTTTTGTTTTGTGGATCATAGTAGGTTAGCTATATTATTAACTCCTATTATGTCAGCTTCTAATTTTACCCATTGTATGTCTTTATCTTATTTACACCATAAAGCCGTTGGTGCCATTCTGGCAGCGTTGTAGTATGATATCAAATGGGGTATACCCATTCCTCCTCCGTCACTGTGTCTGGTCATAATTTGCTTATTAATCCTCGCTTTTTTGTTTTGCCAAATAAAAGAGAGAATATCTTTTTGTAAGGTATGGAGTTCTCTTATTGGGATGGTTATAGGTAATGATCTAAATAGGTATAGAAGTTTTGGTAGGATTGTCATTTTGGACACTATAATCCTTCCCAGGAATGATATTTTGTATTTCGTCCATTTTTCACATGAGCTGCCGTAGTTGTGCAAAAAGAGGTTTATAATTATATTTAAAAAGGGCATATACATCAGTTGTGATGTGAATTCCTAGATATTTTATAGTTTTGCTTGCCCATTTGAAGGAAAAGTTTGCCTCCAACAGTTTTTTAGTGTGTTTTGGTAGATGGATTCCTATGGCTTCGCATTTATCTTCATTTATTTAATACCCCGATACAACTCCAAATTGTTGCAAAATATTATGTGGGGGGGGGGGGGTAAAGAGAGTGTGGGTTTTGTTAAGGTCAAAATGACATCATCTGCAAATAATGCAAGTTTATACATTGTAGTAGCTACTTTAATTCCTGAGATATCTGTACATTCCCTAATTTTAATTGCTAGGGGTTCTATGCACAAGGCAAACAACAATGAGGAGAGTGGGCATCCCTGTCTCGTTCCATTTCGAATCGGTATTAATTTAGAGTTATATCCTGCTAGTCTAATATATGCTTCAGGGGTCGAATATAATAATGAGATAGCGTTTAAGAATTCTCCTCGTATTCCTACTTTATTCAATAAGGCCTTCATGTAGTTCCAGTTTACTCTATCGAATGCCTTCTCCGCATCCAACAAGAGGAACAGAGAAGGCACTCCATGAACCGCAGCATAATTTATCAAATTGACAACTTTACAGGTGTTGTCTGGTGCTTCCCTGGATTTAATGAAACCGACTTGATCTGAGTGTATCAATTTAGTTAGTGAGTCATTTAGTCTATTTGCAAGTATTTTCGTGAAAAGTTTCTTGGTTTATAAGGGCAATGGGTCTATAATTTTGGCATAGCTGTTTATTTTTCCCTGGTTTAGGGATAACTGAAATCCTGGCTAGGAGCATTTCTTTTGGGATTTCACTTCCTTTCATTATAGAATTAAAAATAGTGGCCAATTGTGGGGCTAATATGTTTTTGAAGGTTTTATAAAAAACTCCAGAATAACCATCAGGCCCTGGAGCTTTGTTTGGTTTGAGGTCTTTTATGGCAAGTAGAACCTCTGTTACTGTGATTGGGTTATTTAACATTTTGGCATCTGATTGAGGCATTGTAGTGTCAGCTAGGAACTTATTTAGGGCTTCAGCTGCTTCTGGATTCACTTTGGGAGTAGGAAGATTATAAAGTGTGTTATAATAGTCAGCAAAGGAGTTTGCAATTACTAGGGGGTCATTTGTCACCTTTCCTGTCGATGTATGTATTTGTGGTACTGCTGTGGCTCTAGTGATTTCCTTTAATTTTTTTCGCTAACATTCTATCCGGTTTGTTTGAGTGGATAAAATAGTGTGTATCTAGTAGCTTTATGGATTTGATAGCTTCATCTGAAAGGAGTTTATCTAGTTCTTTGTTTTTTTGTTGTAATTGTTTGTTATTAGCAGTGCTTGGATGTGTTATTATTTCCCTTTTCAGGTTTGCAATGTTTATCCTCAGCTTTTCTATATTTGATTTGTGGAGTTTGTGCTGTTTTGCCGATTCAGTCATTAGGCAGCCTCTAATGAAGGCCTTGAGTGCTCCCCATTGGTGTAATGGGTTAATTGTAGATCCATTATTAACTGTTATAAAGTGGGTAAGCTCATCTAACAATCTTTGTTTAACAAGTGGGTCTCCTATTATTTTAGAGTTATATGTCCATACTTTAGTTCTGTTATGATTTATTATCCCCTGTAGTGTGATCTCAACAATGGAATGATCTGACCATGTGCAATTATGTATTTTCGCCTGTATGAGTAGCGGAACCAGAATTTGACTTAATAAAATATAGTCGATTCTCGAATGAGAGTCGTGAACTGTGGATTAGTATGTGTATTCTCTTGCACCTTTGTTTAGGATTCTCCACCCATCAATAAAATTGTGATCAAGCAGGAAATCGCCCAGGATTTTATGTTTAGGCTCTCTTATCTGTTGTGTATGTGTTGTACATTTGGATCTATCTATATGGTTATCTAATGTGAGATTAAAATCTCCTCCTATGATTATTTTATATTTTTTCCACATGGTTAGTAGCTTGCTAACTTTAGTAAGGAATTGAACTTGATGGTCGTTTGGGGCATAGATATTGCCTATCATAATAGGGGTATTATGTATATATCCCCTTATTATCAGATATCTTCCCTCCTTGTCAGTTATAATTTCTTCCTCTTTAAAGTTTAAGGAGCTGTGTAGTAAAATTGATACTCCTCTATGTTTCTTATGTGTAGTTGTATGATATTGTTGTGTATATGCTTTATCCCAATATTTGGGTGTGCTTGCCTTTGTGAAATGTGTTTCTTGTAGTAACACTATGTGTGCTTGTAGATTTTTATATTCCTGAAGTGCCTTTTTTTGTTTAACATTAGAGTGTAAACCTCTAACGTTATGTGTGATTATCCTAATCGGAGCCATATTTGGGTGGGTGTTGTGCGTGCATTAAAATGCGTGATTTCTGTTTACTCGCCATATTTGTATATTCATATTCATGCGGAGCATTGTAGGTATCCAAAGTGGAGATGACATTTTTTGTTTTATGTATGTCATATGATAAGCTGAGAGTTGGGATCTGTCTGAGGTAGTGGAAGCTTGTATTATGAGTTTTCTATCCTTCTTCGTGAACTCTAGGAGTGAGATTATCTGTGATGTAGTGGGCATTGTAGTGTACAATAAGTTGTCAACTATTAGGAACATTGTAACTATAATAAACATAAACATTTCAAGTCAAGTGAATAAAACAAACAGTGACAGTATACATTTTCACAATAGTGCAGAATAATAAACTCAGCATGTATCTTAACATTTAGAGTATGATCCCCATGCTATTATTAGGGGGGTATGGGGAAGGAGGGAAGGAAGGGGAAGAAAGGTAGGAAATCTGGCATGTACAGGAAGATGCTGGGTAAGCAGGGGTGTGGGTGGGAGTTTGGGAGGGATGGGGTGTGGATTATGAGAAACGTCTCAACGATTTAAACAAGAAAACAGTATCTGGAAATACTGTACAGGTCTAGTAGTAAGCTAATCTATCTAACTCACAACCTTACCTTTTTTATTATTGAAGTAGGCATAAAAAGTTTATATACATTTTTTAAGTTACCATAATACCTTTATGGATTAGTGGATTGCCTATTCAAGTAGTTAAACAGTGAAAAATAACAGGTCTGAAGAGTTTGTTTGTAAGTTCAGGCATCTTCGTCTTCAGATTCTGAGCTTTGTTCAGTCCTGCTTGAGGTCTTTGGATTCTTGAGTCCTTTTCGGGTTTTTTTCTGTTTTCCTGCAGGTGTCCATTCCCTCTGGAAGGATTTTCTCTGGGGTTTAGGTTGCTGATCTTTGCCTTGTAAGTATGTAAGAAGATGTAGCTTCCGAAGAATGTCTTGTCCCTCTTCAACTATCGTGCAGGAGTAGGGATTGTTTTGATAGGTAAATGAAAGTCTAAACGGAAAGTTCCATCTGTATCTTATTTGCATGTTATTTAGTATGGATAAAATAGGCTTGAGCTCTCGCCTTCTGCGTAAGGTGATCGGAGCTAAATCTGCAAAGATTTGTAGGGAATGTCCTTCATATGTGAGTGTTTGTGCATTCCTGGCTGCCTTAAGTATTTGATCTTTGATATGGAAGTAATGCATTTTTAAGATAATGTCTCTGGCCATGGAGGGCTGTGGTGGTCTAGAAAGAGCCCTATGTACTCTATCCATGAGTAGCATGGCATTATCCATTTCTGGCAACAGTTGCTGAAAAATCTTATAGTAACTGTGTCTGGAATATTTGTTTAAGTTTCCGGGAGGTTTCGGATCCTGAGATTCGACCTTCTCAACCTATTTTCAAGGTCTTCTATCCAGTCTCTTGATATGTGATGACTGTTCCTGAATGGCATTGTGTATTTGTGGTATTTCAACAACTACTTCGTCAAGCTTCTCCTCCAGCTCCACTGTACGACCCCCAATTTGTAGTATATCTTGTCTGAGTTCAGATATGGCGGTTTTCAGTTCTTCCTGAAATAATACTTTTATTTGGCTTAGTAACTCTTTGTTTGCGGACCCTGACGGGGATGGTTCTGTCACGTCCATCTGTGACGGAGATGAATTGCTTATTGTTTGTGCTAGAGAATTTTCAAGTGTCCTTTGCTTTAATTGCGATCGTGATAAGCAATCTTTAACCGTTTGTGATTTGTTTTTCATGTTGCAACGGTATTTCTACTTCTCTGGTTGTTATGTATAGGCAATGCAAGGATGTCAGCTTCTGTATGACGTCCTCTAAAGATGCTTTGTTAGCTAATATTTAGCATGGGGGGATTAGGAAATCATGAAGATATGAGTGTGTGTTACATGTAGCTCTGTCACTATTCAGCTGCTTCTTTAATTAGCACATATTACTTGCGGGCAGTGCAGATAGCTATTTTATGATTTAGCGTTATGCCCAGGAAAGATATCTCAGTTCTGTACTGTTCTATATTCTCTACTGTAAAGAGTATTTTCTGTTTAAATGTAGGGAGATATTTATAATCAGGTGTCCCTTATTAGCTTTACCAACCTTTGTCCCCTCGGTGTCTCTCTGACTTTCCCGACTAGGGTTGGGGGTCTTGGTACTTCTCTAATGGACCCAGTTGTGGGGTGCAGAGGGATCAATAAACTTTGCAGAGTGTTATTAAAATGGCGATTTTCCCGCCTTCCTTTCTCTTCAGGGTTAGTCTATTTCTGCTTGTTGCATGTAGAAAGCCCCCTCTATTTTGAGTAAGTTATGAACCGGAGTATGTTCCCCTATTTGCCCCAGGCTATTGAGGTTATTTTATGTTATTTGACTCCTATCTCCGGATCCATTGTAGGCTGCAGCCGGGGACTTTCCTGAATAGGCCCTGGTACTCTGAACCGGATAGTTTCGTTTTTGCTGCAGAAGCCCAGTTTTGGTCTCAAATCGACTGAGTCCTTGTCCAGTGGTCTGTTGTTTACCTCAGTTTATAGAGGCTGATTTGAGGTTTTAAAGGGTTTTTAGCAAAGTTTGCAGAGGAGCTCTGTCAAAGTGCAGCTTTCCTCTTTGTCGGTTTGCTCCGCCCCCCGTAATTTACTCCTATTATCAAATTTTCTTCGTTCTCTTGCTATCTTTATTTGAAAAGTAAAAATGTAAGCTTAGGAACCGGACAATTTTTTTTCAACACCTGGCATGCGCTTGCTGATTGGTGGTTTAAATGTAGCCACCAATCAGCAAGTGCTATCCAGAGTACTGAACCAAAAATGGCCCGGTTGCTTAGCTTAGATTCCTGCTTTTTCAAATAAAGATAGCAAGAGAACGAAGAAAATTTGATAACAGGAGTAAATTAGAAAGTTGCCTAAAATTGCTGCTCTATCTGAATCATGAAAGAAAAAATGTGGGTTTAGTATCCCTTTAAATATGAATATTGGGAGTCCAGAATTAGATCGCAACCAAACATAACGGGAGTCTTTATAGCAGATTCGGAATATAAACTCACACTTTTCGCAGATTACATTTTACTGACTATAACTAGGCCACTTATTTCGCTTCCCAACCTTTATGGGATCCTAGCCACTTTTTCAGCTATTTCAGGATATAAACTTAATTCGGATAAATGCGAAGCCCTGTCTATAGCTATCCCCCCTCAAACCCAAAAACTCTTAGAGCTCGATGATATAATCTTCGCCAGCTCAAACCTTCTTTTTCTCTCTGACACTCGCAGGGCTGCCCCGGTGCAATGATCGTAAAAAAGGGTCAGTCCCTGCGAGTGGCGAGATGGGTCCTATTAAAAGTATTGGAGCTCGCTGGTTAGGGAAACTTCGCTCCTTAGTGCGAAGTTATCAGGGAGCAGGGGCAGCACTTTAATATTAAAATCCTGCAGCCAATATAACTCACATTACTCTGCTTTCTGCTTATAGCATCTTACATCTTAGCATCGCCTATATTTTAGTATGCACTTGTTTTTCTATTGGGGTTATAAGTGTTCGTATTGTTTTGACAAAAGCTCGCCACCTTTTAGTTGTCGAGAAAAAACTGTGATATCTGCAGTGCGAAAATCTTTATAGAATTATGCTGGGATTAGTGAGACATTGTCATATACGCCCATGGATTGCCCATGTTCAGCCCATTTTACGAAAAAACAACAATTACACTTTGCATTTTGTATTTATATGTTCATATTTCTGTGTGAATTTTGCACATCCAGTGTACTACAATTATGATTTACGCTGTGCATTTTTAATTTTTATTCCTGTGTAAATTACATACTACTTTTACTTTTTTGTTAACATACGATTTTTGGTGAAGAATTTTGTTACGATTTTTGATGCACCTTAACAATACAATTATTCCCTGCTTATTTTTGTGTGAATGGTTCAAATATTTGTTTTGTATAATGTTTAAAATACAAATTTAGTTGTGCACATTTCATATGAAAATGCAGTATACGCCCCTTAGCGAGACACCCTGTTTTCAGGGTAAAAAATGGATTTAGATTATTTCACCAGGGAAATAGAAGGACTGGCGAGCATTCGTTAATAATCTCACCAGCCCAGAGAGCTTTCAATCATCGAGCCCTTAGAATCCAATTTCGATTTTTAATGGATGAAACATACGCTCAGATACTTGGGGATACACCTACCACTACACAATCATCTACTCTATAAATTCAACTACATCCCTCTTTTCAAACAGATCAGGAGAGACCTACTGAAGTGGAGGAGTTATAACTTCTCCTGGCTAGGGAGACTTGCAGCCGTCAAAATGACTATTCTGCCACGAATTGTATATCTTTTTAGTACTCCAGACTCAATCTTTTGGGACAACAGAATACCGCGGCCCGCTGTGTTCCCCCCAATACCCTATACTCTAGAACTCACCCTACATACATGGTTGAAGGTGGTGGTGGGGGGAGCTCTGTTGCCGAGATCCTCACTCCAATCCAGTATTTGCTGCCTAGTGAGTTGTGGTCACAGATTAAGAAGTGGGAGAACAAGGGACTTTTGTAGGGTTGCCGATATATTAGATAACGGGAAAATATTTTCCTTCTGTCATTTACAAGAGAAAATAGAACCATTAAAACTACACTGGGATCTATACCTTCAACTCAGCTCCTCGTGGGGTCCTTCCTCAGAGGAGCCCCGGGGGGAGCCCCCACCGTTTTAGAACTGCTCTGTGGTAGTCCCCAATGCTCTAAACACTCTATATCCAGACTATATCTGACAATCCAGTCCGGCCCACACAAGACAAAATCCTCGGTAATGTCGGCCTGGGAAAAAGACCTAAACATAACTAAAGACCTAGAAGATTGGGAACAATTATTTCAATCTGCCGATATAGGCCTACTGAGTATAGACTTGAAGGAAAATGTAATGAAAACACTTTTCAGATGGTACTTGACGCCAGTAAAAACCGCACATATGCACCGACAGGGCAGCAAACTATGCTACCGAGGATGTGGAGAAGTTGGCTCATACCGACATATGTGGTGGGATTGCACGATCTGGAGACGTCTAGCCTCTTTTGTTAGCCAATTGTTGGGTGAGGAGATTACTCTCACTATACAGCAAGCTCTCTTACACGTCCACATTACTACGCTTAACAGACACCTTAACACCTTTCTCAATATTCTTTGTACAGTCACGAGAACCTGTATTGCAAAACATTGGAAGACCCCTACATGGGCTGAAATATACAACAAAGTGCAACACACATGCAACATGTTTGAACTAGCATCTGGGATTTTAAACAATAGAGACACATTTCACTGGATCTGGTACTACTGAATAGGCAAGGAAGACTCAGTTTAGGGTTTAACCCATCGGGGCACATCACTGGTTTTTGACGGGCATTGCAAATTTTGATACAGAGGAGCAAACTATTCTATTTATTGTGTTGTCACTCTCACCCCTGTTATATTCCCCTCCCCCTCACACAAATGTATGGAATCACTTGCTTTTTGCATCAACCGCTGTTTGAAGGGATATGTTCTCCCCTTCTTTTCTTTTTATATACTGTACTAAGGCTTGTGATAAAACATATATTGTACTACACCACAGTTGCAGAGAACTGCTGTTAAGTTTTTGAATCTTTGAGATCTACAAGTTCGAAAAGTGGGGTTTTTTTGGAATCCTGTTCCATAACCTATCCGTTTGAAAATGCAAAATGCAAATGTTGATGTAAAAGTTATTTATAAACTATGTGGAAACCTTAATAAAAAAATATTTAAACATAAATATGAATATTGCATAAATATGGGTTTACATGTTTTCATCTACTTAATTTCAAAGAGCTCCAATGCATTACTCTGATATATATATATATATATATATATATATATACACACATACATGTGTGTATATATGTATTTATGTGTTTATATGTGCATATATGTCTGTAAATACATATATACCTATATAAATACATATGTACACACACACATTTATATACAGTATATATATATATATATATATATATATATATATATATATATATATATATATATATATATATATATAAGAAATCCAATTGTCACACTCTCTGGATTTAAACAAAGCAACCTTTATTCTGACAGAATAAAGGTTGCTGTGTTTAAATCTAGAGAGTGCGACAATTGGATTTTTTTTGTATATAGCTTCTGCACCATGATACTATATATATATATAGATACACATATTTATATATGTATATGTATTTATCTCTATGTTAAAGCCCTTTGCAGTTCTTTTTTTTTTCTAACACCTGAGACCTCATATCTTTGAGCCCTTATAACTTTTTATTGTAATTTGATTTAATAGTTTTTATTAGATAGTGTTATTATGAGTGTAACTGTATTTTTAAAATTAATTTTTGATGTGATTTGTGACACTTTTTTGACTCGCGTAACAGATAACCAGAGCTCTAAAGTCACAGTAATCATTCTAGCGTAAATCGTGATTGCGCTCACGTGTTAGCATTTGCTTTCAACTTGTAATACAAGCGGGATTTAACTTGCGTGCAAAGGGCGTTGAAAATCTGATATCGCTCAAGCGCAAACAATATCCCCCCAGACGTGAATGAACAATAAGGACATTGTGGCAAATGGAAAATTGTCTGATGTATTATAGGATTTTATTATTGCACTATTACCTGTAAACAACTATTTTGAATAACTCCTTCAAAAGAATTAAAGATATTGATAAAATCAGCTCCAGGGCAGCGATGCATATCTGGGAGCTAACTGAGCACATCTGGTGAGCCAATGAGAAGAGACTGTGTAGCCACCAATCAGTAGCTAGCTCCCAGTAGTGTAGGATATGTACATATTATTTTTCAATAAAGGATACTAAGAGAACAAAGTACATTTAAAGATTGAAGGAAAAATGACATGCTCTATCAAAATAATAGAAGTTTTACTTTGACTTTCTTAACCCATTAAATGAAATACTTTTTTGCTAGTTCCTTTAAGTTTGTTGAGAGCCTGAGACTTGAGAATGAGTAACTCAGGACCATGAACATCTTGTCAGTTTCAGTACCAATGGAAACAAACTACAATCTCTGATTAGCTCTATAACATATATAAAATGCCACATCTTATAAATCAATGCAGCAACTGCAGAAATGTAAAGCTCCCACTCTATATCATCCACGCTCACCCACAGTGCACAATACACCATTCAAAAAGCCAGTAATGTCACTTTATAAATTACTGAGAAGTATGAGCTTAATATTCAGCTTCATATTCAATCCATTGCCTATTTTACAATTAAAATGTATTTTGATATGAACTTAAGTACTATACTTTTATAATAGTAAATATTTGTTGGTAGTCGTACATTTTATATCAAATGGATTTATTTAATCTACATTATCAGAAGACACCATAAAAAGTAAAGAACATGTGCAGAAAAACATTTTGGCATTTATGACAGGTACATAGACAGTAAAAGAATTAAAAAATGTATGTATAGGTATGCTCGCAGCTTGTAACAGCGCACACAGAGGTGTATATATAGATTTATCTATTCAAACATGCATTTACACATATATATGTAAAAAATCTATCCAAACATATGTATTTACACATATTACATATATATGTAAAAATATATCCACACACATGCATTTACACATATTACATATATATGTAAAAATATATCCACACATATGCATTTACACATATTACATATATATGTAAAAATATATCCACACATATGCATTGACACATATATACTGTATGTACAAATCTATTCACTCATATGCATTTACATAGATATATACGTAAAAACATATCCACACATATGTATTTACACATATATACAGTATGTAAAACTCTATTCACAAATATGTATTTACACATACATCTGTATATCTACTGTAAGTATATGTACATACAGGTGAAACTCGAAAAATTAGAATATTGTACAAAGTTAATTTATTTCACCAATGCAACTTAAAAGGTGAAACTAATATATGAGATAGACTCATTACATGCAAAGCAAGATAGTTCAAGCCGTGATTTGTCATAATTGTGATGATTATGGCTTACAGCTCATGAAAACCCCAAATCCACAATCTCAGAAAATTAGAATATTGTGAAAAGGTTGCATTAGTGAAATAAATGAACTTTTGCACAATATTGTAATTTTTCGAGTTTCACCTGTAATTACAGTTACTTAAACTCACAAAAAAAATCCAAGACTAAAGACTATATAACCAGGTCAGTCTGTGGGGATATGTGGTTGTTACATTATCCCCTATCTCTCACACCGGCTCTTTTCGGTACATTTTTTTCCCTGGTAAATCAAGAGTGTTTGTAAAAGTAAAATAAAAAAAGAAGTTAGAGTGCAGTTTCATTGCTTTCAAAGGTATTCATTTTTTTTAATTAATGGTATTTTGTTGGTAAAACAACATTTTGTGTTAGACTTGTAGAGGGGTGATCATCTCCACTAATAAAGCTGTTGGAGTTTTGTCACCCAGGGCCTGATGATAAAAAAAAACTTGCCAGTATGGAGAGAAATGACGCAAAATCTTATTTGTTTTTGTTTGTTTTAGCATTATATTGGACTGGTTTTAAAGCACTCCGCCACTGGACTCTGTGTTCTCTGGTGATAAATCATGCCTCACTATCTGACAGTATGATGGAAGAATCTAGGTGCGGCTGATGACAGGAGAGAGCTACCAGGGTGCTTTTTCAGGGTTTGGGCTAGTCCGTCGGTTTTCCAATGGACCCAGGCAGCATTTAAAAAGAGGCAGCACTTCAGTGACGGATCAGTCACTGTCAGACCAAGACCACTCCTTTGCTTTGTCTCCATGAGGGAAGTTGCCCAACAGCATACCCTCATTATGCATAAAGACACAGAACTGGTTATGGGCGACATTCAGCATGGGACAAGTGCATCTCTTCCCTAACTTTCTTCCAACTTATTGTGCAATTGTGCATAAGCATTGGTTGCATGCAGGTAGGCAGACAGGCAAGCTTAATAAGGTCAGAGGCCAGGCTATTAGGTTGATATCCTAATCAATAATGTTACTACTGGGGAGGGCGTGATTACATTCTCGGACCCAGGCAGCACAATATCTTGAGCTGGCCCTTTTAAATTATATATATATATATATATATATATATATGTGTGTGTGTGTGTGTGTGTTTTTTGTTTACTTTTATTTAGAAAAGATCATTAAAATACAAAAACAAATTTGTACAAATTTGAGAGATTGTGAACAAAACATGAATTTTAACAGATTATAATCTCAATGTACAATCAATTAAATAACGTTTTCCACTGTTTTGCATATATCTGGACTCAATGGATCACCTTTAAATGTGAATTACAATAAATATTTTGTGTTGGTAATTTACCGGTGTCTAACAATGTCCCTATAAAGAATATAAGTGCACTGGGAAAAAAGAGGGAGAGGAAAAAAAAAACGTGGAGGAGAAGGGGAGGAAAAGAAAAGAAGACTTTATCCCCCATCACCACCTCCTCTCCCCCTCAAGCCTCCTCTGATCTACGGTATTTCAATTCAATTGCTGGAAGAATTAGTATAATTTCAATCTCTATGGATGGCCCCAAAAAACATTATGCAACTGCTCCAAGTTGCAGCAAATTCTTCAATACCCCTTGATTTATAAAACTTGGTATCATAGGCCTCCCGGATAGCTTGATTAGAGAGCATATTTTTTATGGCGCCAATCGATGGAACTTGTTTATCAATCCAATTATTAAAAATGAGTGTTCTAGCTAAAATAATTGTCCAATGTATGAATTTATGAGAAGTTCCCCAACTTAAATCTCTATTCAAAAAAAGTATATTTTCCATTGTTAGATTAATTTTTATCCCTAGTAATAATGAGAGAAAAAAATTCAGGTTTTCCCTAAAATTGACGCAATTTCGAGTAATTATATAATAAATGTAAGATGTTAGGGTCCTGATCTGAACATTTCTTACAAGAGTTTTCAACTTCTGATCTAAAATGGGATTCTCTAATTTTGGCCAATTTAGTTAGCCTTAATTGTCGAAAAACATTTTGGAATGAGTGAGTCATTATTAGAGTTAGGCAGATTTCTATCCCAGCTATTCATGTATTCTTCAATTGTTTTCTCCTCAGTAGTGAATTGTAATAAATTGTATATGAGCGACAATAGACCTTTTTTAACCTTAATCAACAAGGAGTGAATCTGACAGAGATTAGGTGAAGTTCTCAGCATCTGAGTTAAATAGTGTTTTGCATGCAGAAAATAAAAGCCGTCTTTGTTGGGGACATTATATATTTTCTGGAATTCTTTAAAGTTGTAGGGTTGTTTAGTTAAAGGATCCTCCAAAAGATTCAGAAATAAGATCTTTTTTACCTTTCCAGAGTTGGATTACCTTACTCTGAAGGCCTAAAGGAAATCGAGGGATTCGTAACAAGGGCAACAATTTTGTTACAGTGTGTCTGGATCACATCAATTTGATTATTGTTCTCTAAGCTACGAGAATATCTTTTAACAAAGGATGAGAATAGATTTTAGTACCTAGTTCTCTATTTGAAGCATGAAGAATAAAAGAAAGAAAAAAGGGGCCGCAAATTGTTTAATCTAGACTACATTTAGTAAACATATCTGATTGGGATATCCAATCTAGGGGAGTCCTCAAAAGAGTTGCAAGATTATATATCTTTATATTGGGTAAAGCCAAACCCCCTTTGGCATGGGGGGAGATAGAGCTTATCTAATTTAATCCTAGGCTTTCTGCCCCACCAAATGAAGAATCTTAAAGTTTTTAAAGACTTATCAATATTTTGTAACTTTATTAACAGAGGCAACATTCGAAGAGTATAAAGTAATTTTGGAAGGATGAACATTTTAAAAGATGCCACTCTTCCTGAAAGTGAGAGGGTCAAATTAACCCATTTGTTTAACTAATCTGCGTTTTCCTGAAGGATAGGAGTGAGATTTTTATATTACCAATTCATTGGATTTGCTGTAAATTGAATACCCAGATATTTTAAAGTCATTCGGCTAGATTACGAGTCTTGCGTTAGCCTTAAAAAGCAGCGTTGAGGGGTCCCAACGCTGCTTTTTAAAGCCCGCTGGTATTACGAGTCTGACAAGTACAGGTGTACCACTCACTTTTTTCCGCGATTTTCGCATACCGCAAATCCCCTTACGTCAATTACGTATCCTATCTTTTTAATGGGATTTGCCTAACGCCGGTATTACGATTGCAGGAAAAAGTGAGCGGTGCACCCTCTCCTGTCCAGACTCCTACCGCATTTAAAAGTCAGTAGTTAAGAGTTTTATGGGCTAACGCCGTAACATAAAACTCTTAACTAAAGTGCTAAAAGTACACTAACACCCATAAACTACCTATTAACCCCTAAACCGAGGGCCCCCCGCACATCTCAAACACAAATACATTTTTTAACCCCTAATCTGCCGACCGGACATCGCCGCCACTTTAATAAATATATTAACCCCTAAACCGCCGCACTCCCACCTTGCAAACACGAGTTAAATTTGATTAACCCCTAATCTGCCGTCCCCAACATTGCCGCTACTATATTAAATTTATTAACCCCTAAATCTAAATCTAACCCTAAGTCTAACACCCCCTTAACTTAAATTTAATTTAAATGCATCTAAATAAATATTCCTATCATTAACTAAATTATTCCTATTTAAAACTAAATACTTACCTATAAAATAAACCCTAAGCTAGCTACAATATAACTAGTAGTTACATTGTAGCTAGCTTAGGATTTATTTTTATTTTACAGGCAAGTTTGTATTTATTTTAACTAGGTACAATAGTTACTAAATAGTTATTAACTATTTAATGACTACCTAGTTAAAATAAAGACAAATTTACCTGTAAAATAAAACCTAACCTAAGTTACAATTACACCTAACACTACACTATCATTAAATTAATTACCTAAACTAACTACAATTAACTACAATTAAATTAAATAAACTAAAGTACAAAAAAACCACTTAATTACAGAAAATACAAAAATAATTACAATTTTTTTAAAACTAATTACACCTAATCTAATCCCCCTAATAAAATAAAAAAGCCCCCCAAAATAATAAAATTCCCTACCCTATACTAAATTACAAATAGCCCTTAAAAGGGCCTTTTGTGGGGCATTGCCCCAAAGTAATCAGCTCTTTTACCTGTAAAAAATATACAATACCCCCCAACAACATTAAAACCCACCACCCACACACCCAACCCTACTCTAAAACCCACTCAATCCCCCCTTAAAAAACCTAACACTACCCCCTTGAAGATCTCCCTACCTTGAGCCATCTTCACCCAGCCGGGCACAAGTGGACCTCCAGAGGGGCAGAAGTCTTTATCCGATCCGGCCAGCAGAGGACATCCAGACCGGCAGAAGTCTTCATCCAGGCGGCATCTTCTATCTTCTTCCATTCGGAGCGGGTCCATCTTGAAGATATCCGACGCGGAGCATCCTCTTCCATCCGACGGCGACTGAAGAATGAAGATTCCTTTAAGTGACGTCATCCAAGATGTCGTCCCTTCAATTCCGATTGGCTGTTTGTGATTGTGATAGGGAGTGTTTGTAATAAATGTAAAAATCTAGGCAGTATATTCATCTGTATCACATTGATTCTGCCTAACCATGAGATTTTTTTAATTGAACCATGATAGTAAATCATTAGTTATATCTTTTTTGAAGCTCAAATAATTAGTGTAAAAATTTTATCCATTGTTCTTGCTAAATATACCCCTAAATATTTCAGTTTCAACATCTCTAAAAGGGAAATTTTTAGCCATGAATTTCAATGTCTTTTCATCAATATTAATATTCAGAATGTTGTATTTATTTATATTAACCAAGTAATTAGAAAGGGATCCAAATACCTTAAGTTCTTTCAGGTGCTCTTATATCGATGGTATAGGTTTAGACCGAGTCAAGAGGATGTCATCTGCGAATAACGATAGTTTAAATTCTCTGTTTCCAATTTTGATACCCAAGATCTTCTAGTATCTCTATGCACAGTACAAATAGTGATGGCAAAAGCAGGCACCCTTGTCTGGTGCCATTTGAGATAATAAAAGCTTTGAAGATATCACCATTTATTTTTAATCTAGCTGAAGGGAGACAATACAGTGACATAATTATGTTAATCAATTTATGGCCAAATTCAAAGGTGTTAAGAATTCTTTCCATGAAGGACCAGTTGACTCGATCAAATGCTTTTTCTGCATCCACTGATATAAAAGAGAAGGGGAGGTTTTCTAGTTCAGCAAATTCTAATAGGTGAATATTCTTAATTGTATTGTTTCTAGCTTCTCTGTTTTGGACAAAGCCCACCTGGTCTAAATGTATAATCTCTTTCAAGACCCCACCCAGGTGGAAAGCAATAATTTTTTAGAAGATTTTTAGGTTTATATATTTAAAAGTGATATAGGTCTATAGTTTTTTACCTCTTCTTTGCATTTTCCTGCTTTCGGTATTACTATAATTCTAGCTTCTTGCATTTCTTTGGAAAACATACCCCCTCTATCTATAGAAACAAACAAATTCAAAAGATAAGGGGCTAATTTATCACTTAACCTTATAACATTTTGCAGTGAAGCCATCTGGGCCTGAGGATATAGGCCGGTTTCTAAATAGCTAATTGAATTTCCTGTAATTGGATTGGTTCTTCTAGGTCACACAATATTTTTTATTGATCATCGCTCTCTCCTCCTCATTTGAATCTTACACTAACATTTTAGGCCTAGTTTCCATTGAGCTGGTAAAGTTTGGAAACTGGTGGTAACATAAAAATTCTTCATAGACTTTAATGGAGATAAATGTTTTTACCACCAGTTTCCACAATTTACCACCTCAATGGAAATTAGGCCTTAGTTATCATGTAGGTGTTGCCGACACAGAAGCCATGCCCATGTCTTTCTACCCTTTACCATGCCCTTACTCCCTTTGACTCCTTTGCTACTGTGGATTTCAGAGAAAACTTGCCCAAAGTACCAAATAATTTTTTAGCATGTTTGTTATCACTACTTTTAAACAAAAATTGAGCCTTTGTTTTTTATTTACATAATATATACATATAGGTATAAAAAAGCTTTCAGTGTATGACAGTTTCAGCTATTCACAGAATTAAGAAATTATTGTAAAATTACCACAAAAAAAATAAAAAAATAATATATATATATATATATATAGGATTACCCAATTTCTTACTTTATCCGCAACATATATATATATATATATATATATATATATATATATATATATATATATATATATATATATATATATATATATATATATATATATATATACTGTATATAAAACAAAACACGGAAGGGGATTGCACTCTCAGACTGGACTGGTTAAACATCCTATGACCCTGCAACATGCTCAGCCCTGGGTGCTCAAGAGCACTCTCAGGCAGCTGTTCTGTCCCCAGAGTCCCAGGCAGTTAACACCAGACAAGTCTGAGTGCAAGGCCCATAGGGAAAATTACAAAATAAATTAATACAACACACAGACAAAGTCCAGCACTCACTTGCAAACTCTCAGTTAAGATTAAAAGCAAAACTGTAAGAGTTAGTTACAGCATATGGCCAAATGGGATGAGCCCAGGTACCACATCAAGGTCTCTCCCAAAACCTGGGTCCCTAATACAGCCATACACATGCAAGCTCTCAATCAAACAAACTGAGAACAAGTCAAGGGCTCAAAGACTTATTTAATCACCCTAGACATATACAAAACACGGAAGGGGACTGCACTCTCAGACTGGACTGGGTACACATCTTATTACCCTGCAACATGCTTAGCCCTTGGTGCTCAATAGCACTCTCAGGAAGCTGTTCTGTCCACAGAGTCCCAGGCAGTAAACCGCAGACAAGTCTGGGTGCAAGACCCATAGGGAAAATTACAAAATAAATTAATACAACACACAAAGTCTAGCACTCAGTTTAATTACTTTTTTAGGTGAAAAACAATGTTTATTTTAACAAATGATTTTAACCATATTTGCAGCACACATGCTTTTTGTGTTATTTACACAGTCTGATTATATTAGTGACAGCTTTTTGGGTTATTAAATTTGAACTGATTGATATTTATGTTGAAGCACTTTTCTCTGGAAGAGTATCTTATGTCATAAGATGGTCTTATTCAAAAACTCTAATGTATCGTTTAGTCTTAAATATATCTCACAAGATGTAAAGCACTAACATTATATTATGCGTTATATGTGCGGTCTAATTATCTTAGGGATACTATATGTCTTTAGGGGGACACTCTTTTTTACAATCACATTTTTTAGGTTGAACTATTTTTCTAGGTGGAAAATATTATTTAGTTTAAAGAAGGATATTCACAATATTTGCAGCACACACTTTTTGTGTTATTTGCACAGTCTGACTGTATTAGCGTTAGTATAAAACAGGTTTTTGAAATTGGACTAATTGATATTTATATTGAATAACCTCTTCTTTGGAAGAGGAACCTATGTCATGAAAGGGTCCTATTAGAAGACTCTAAAATACAGTTCAGTCCTAATATATCTCACAAGATAAAAAGCATTATTAGTATTTTATAGTATAGTATTTTATAGTATTTTTTTTCTATCCTGGAAAGGGAAACAGATGACTTATTGAATATAGTTATACAAATGAATAGCTTAAATTCCTTCCTTCTCTCTCACCTGCTCTCCCCTCCTCACTACTGGACATTTTATCCTTTCTTAAAGCTTAATGGTTAAAATCCTCTCATGGAATGTTGGAGGAATTCCCTGGTAAAACGTAAGGCTATAATAAACCATTTGAGTAAAAAAAAAAAATAGATATCATTGGCCTGCAGGAAATACATTTATCCGAGAGTGAACACCTTAAAATTAGAGCAAAGTGGATTGGAGAAGTTATTATTGCATCCTATCATAAGGCAGCAAGAGGAGTAGCTATTTTATTAAACAAAAATCTAAATTATGAAATAAAACAAAAAAATCATAGACAAAGAGGGAAGATTCCTATTTATTTGCATATTCATAGATGTAACAATTATATTATAGGCAATATCTATGGCCCAAATTATACTGATTGGAAATTCTTGAGGAAAATTCCCATATGGGAAGTTAATAATTATGGGAGATTACAATGTTACGACTAACTCATTACTAGAGAGGGAAAAAATAACTCATATAAAATAAAATTAACAAATTTCAGAATTTTCAGTTAGCCTATGAAAGCAAAATCTTCTCAACTTTTTCTTCTAATTACAAGTTAGTAGATGTATGGAGGCTTCTGAACCCTAGTAATCTGGATATCACTTGCATTTCAAAATCTCACAATACCTTGTCTAGATTGGATATCTTCTTGCTATCAGAATCTCTGATAGCAAGGGTCATAGAAACCAAGATATTGGAATTTACCCTATCAGATCATATACTAATCCTTTAACATTAAACTAACTGTATAAAGCTAATTATAATGCTTTCTTTTTTCCTAGGTACCTTACTAAATCCGTAAAATTTAGGGAATTTTTAAAGCAGAAATGGAATGCTTATTGCATTAATAATATCGATCACAAAGACAACATAGCAAATTTTGGGAGGCTACCAAGGCAACATTAAAAGCCGAAATAAGATCTTATTCTAATAATTTAAGGAGGGAAGGCACTTAAAGGGACATGAAAGCCAATTTTTTTCTTTCAGAAAGAGTATGTCATTTTAAACAACTTTCTAATTTACTTCTATTATCCAATTTGCTTCATTCTCTTGATATCACTTGCTGAAAAGCATATCTAGATATGCTCAGTAGCTTCTGATTGGTTGCTGCACCTAGAGGCCTTGTGTGATTGGCTCACACATGTGCATTGCTATTTTTTTCAACAAAGGATATCTAAAGAATTGAGCAAATTAGATAATAGAAGTAAATTGGAAAGTTGTTTAAAATTGCATGCCCTATCTGAATCATGAAAGTTTAATTTTGACTAGACTGTCCCTTTAACCTTGCTGCAGCATATACACTATTTAGGAAAAATCGTTCAAAAGTAAACAGAAGTAATTATTTTAAGACCAAAAAAGAAAGGGATCTCTTTATGCTTAGCCTGGCTGGTAAATCGATAGATAAAAGTCAAGCTCAATTTGATCGATTGTGGGAAAACTTTTTAAAAAGTCTACAAATTGGAAACCTATATTAACCATTAATGATGGAACAAAAAAATATCAATAAGGTAGATGAAATAACGTCCCTATTTCAAAACTACTTAATGAAATTATATACTTCCCAGGAGAGAAGAAATCCAGGGTTTTTTGGAAAAAAATCATAATTACCCAGGTCACATTAGAAGATCTGGAAGTTCTAAATGCACCCATTTCTGTTTTAGAAATTATTAAAACAATAAACACCATGAGGAAAGGAAAAGCACCAGGACCTGATGGAATTCCATTGGATTTTTATTGACTGTTGAAAGAGAAAATTATTCAGGATTCGAAAAAACGTTATGATTTTTATTACCTGGAAAATAAAAAAATTAAAACACAATTTAAGTTAGCAAATATAATTCTAATCCCTAAGGAAGATAAGGATCCTACGCAGATGTCCTCTTACAGACCTATCGCGCTCCTAAATCTTGATTACATTATATCGATGAAAATTTTAGCAGAGATTAAAAATAATGTTACCAAAACTTATACATCCTGATCAAGTGGGTTTTGTAATGGAGAGAACTTCAGGAATTAAATCGCACAAAGATTCTACAGGTAATAAGTCAGTATAGTGAGGGAACCCAGAGGTGAGACCTGTCTGCTCTGCCGGAGGCCTTCCTGCTATCTTTGGATGCAGAGAAGGCCTTCAATAGAGTAGAGTAGAACTTCATGCATGAGGCACTATTGAAATTTGGCCTAGGGGGGGACTTTTTAAATTTGATAGCTAATGTATATTCAGATGCCAGTGCAACATTACTGGTCAATATTTTTATTTCACCCTCGTCAATAGAAATAGGTACCAGGCAGTGGTTCCCTCTGTCGCCATTAGATTTAGGGACCTCTTATATGGCTTAAAAATAGGTAAGGAGACCTTTCAGATATCTATTTTAGCAGATGATATAATGACATGCATTACCACCCCGGACAACCAAGTTACTAAAATTATAAAACAATTAGAAGAATATGGGTCAATTTCGGGATATAAAATTAAATACTCTACATCTAAAATATTATGGTTAAAAAAGCGAAACTTCGATTAGCAATATCCCTTCAAAGAAACAAATGGCTAGATTACAAATTTTTGTCGGTAATGGTGTGCGGTGCTAACGAGCCTTTTTTTCTCACCACTCACTTAAGACAACGTTAGTATTACGAGTTTTCTGCAAGCCGGCGTTAGCCTCAGAAAAGTGAGCGTTGAGCAAAATTTAGCTCCACATCTCACCTCAATACCAGCGCTGCTTAAGTCAGCGGTAAGATGGCTGAACGTGCTCGTGCATGATTTCCCCATAGGAAATCGGCTGAAAAAAAACCTAACACCTGCAAAAAAGCAGCGTTCAGCTCCTAACACAGCCCCATTGTTTCCTATGGGGAAAGGAATTTTATGTCTACACCTAACACCCTAACATGGACCCCGAGTCTAAACACCCCTAATCTTACAATTATTAACCCCTAATCTGATGCCCCCAACATTGCCGAACCCTACATTTTATATATTAACCCCTAATCTGCCCCCCCAACATCGCTGCAACTATATTAAATGTATTAACCCCTAATCTGCCACCGCCAACGTCGCCGCCACTATAATAAATTTATCAACCCCTAAACCTAAGTCTAATCCTAACCCTAACACCCCCCTAACTTAAATATAATTTAAATACATCTAAATAAAATTAATACAATTAATTAAATTATTCATATTTAAAACTACTTACCTGTAAAATAAACCATAAGATAGCTACAATATAAATAATAGTTACATTGTAGCCATTTTATGATTTATTATTATTTTACAGGCAACTTTGTATTTATTTTAACTAGGTACAATAGTTATTAAAGAGTTATTAACTATTAAATAGCTACCTAGTTAAAATAAAGACAAATTTACCTGTAAAATAAAACCTAACCTATGTTACACTAACACCTAACACTACACTATCATTAAATTAATTAAATAAATTACCTACAATTAACTACAATTAAATTAAATAAACTAAAGTACAAAAAAACCCCCACTAAATTACAGAAAATAAAAAAATAATTATTTTTTTTTAAAACTAATTACACCTAATCTAATCCCCCTAATAAAGCCAAGGGTAAAACATCTCTCACAAGAAGATCTCCAAACTAGAGGTTTCATGTGTCTTAGAGATTAGTTTACTTATTCATAACTATATCATTATATAATTGCAAACAAGAACAAAAATAAGATGATAAGGCCTTTAACAAAATTTGAGAATCTCTGTATATTTAAATCTAGTATTAAGCATTTGCTATCCAAATCATATGCTCTTTGACAGAATGACACTGAGGCTCTTCCTTGTTATGTGCAAAATTGGCAAATTGAACTAGAACAAAGTATTGATTTTAAAACATGGCAAAATATATTTCAGCGAACAGTAAAATCCTCAGTTTCAGCAAGAGTAGTGGAACAAAGCCTAAAAATTCTGACCAGATAGTACCTCACCCCTACTAGAATAAAGAAAATGTATCCCCATACACAAGATTTGTGCTTTAGAGGATGTGGAGGCAGAGGTAGCCTTTTCCATATCATGTGGTCCTGTCCACCCATCTCAAGTATTCCTGTTGATAGACAAAAGTGCAGAGCATCATAACCTAAATAATTTTTTGTCCGTCATTTTGAATAATTTACTCAAGGGGGATAAAACTAGTTTGTATTTAAACAGTGTTTAATGCTGCTAAAAACACAGGAAGAATGGATCAACAAGGTAAAATAATATATTATAAATGAAGAATACCACTTCATGAAAAGGGTAAACATAGAGATCTATTTTGAAGCAAAGGAATTATGGGGAAAAAATATAAGGTAAAATATTCCCTCAGAGCCATATAACCTATCATAACCCTAAACTATATGTTAAAGTGTAAGGTGCTTTGGATCTCCCTCTCAAGGGAGTACCTAGGAGATATTTGACATATTTCGTAGATCATAGCGCTCATATGAGATTATTTACAGATTCCTAAAGATGGCATAAGTTATTGTGTTTGTCTATTTTATTTTGTATTTTCTAGTCTTTGTACCTGTGAATGTATTTTTTTTTTTGTCCTAATAATAATTGTAAAAAAGTAATCACTAAAAATATCTTGTGACCTAGTACTGGGTCACAATCACAAGTTTGAAGAACCCTCCTATATTTAATATTCTGAACATGTGGTTTCATTTCCAATTACTGTTTTTTATTTTATAATTGTAAAGCCCCTGCATTGTCAGTAGAAAAAAAATTGCTTTCTAAATTAATGTTTGTATTAACATTTCTATGGTAACCATATACACTTAAAAAATGTAATAAAATACTTATTTTTCAAAGTCACTAATGTAAAGATTTCTATATATTTTAGACAAAACCTCAATAGCAATAAGGTGCTAAACTGGACTAGGATTAGTTTAGAAATATCTAGTTGCAAATCCATATCAGCAGATGATGTGTCAGATACAATTGTACATTTGCATTTCTGAAGAGAGAACAATTAAAGCAATACAAAAATAAACCAAATAGCTAAGCAAAAGGTCATATCATTACAGGTTTTGTTTGTGCTAAATTCTTTTCCATTAAATGTGTTAAGTGAATTCAATGAAACTTAAAATAAAAAAAAAGTATGTGTAGGCAGATTGAATTAGAAACACAGGCTTACTAAACCGTCTACCTAATACATTATGATTGAATGTTTCCTACTGGCTTAAGAGCAGTCACATGGAAGATGTGATTGGAAGTTCTATTCTCTCTTTCACTTACCCCAGATTAATAAATGTTCCTGATCTGAAAAGTGCTGCATTCTCAATGGAAAAGATTTGTCTTCTTTTAACTGTTATGGGAATGGGGTTTTCCCATTCTGAACCGACTTCTGCAGGTCCAGAGAACAGGTAGGTAAATTCAGTTTCACATAATTATTTTGCAACTTTACATGTATGCACATGCATTTATACTCACTGCAATATATTACACATGTTAATGCACAATTGTAGTGTTTAAAATGAGTTACAGATCATCTGCTGTCAGGCAATAAGGTCACCATAAATTATATAAAATGTTCTGTTATATTGTTTCTTTCACTGTTCATTGGCTGCAGTTTCTCATTCTGTGGAAGTAAAATCGCTGAACGCTGCCAACTATCAAACTGCTGTATTTCTTAAACAGTTTTTAACCATGTTTTATCAAAGGTGTAATGCAGATAAAAAGAATTGAAATGCTGGGAAACAGAATATTTCTTTACTGCTGTGTTCAATGTCATATAAGGTTTATTACCATCACAATTAATAGTTTAAACAACCTTGCTAAATAGATGTCATTTGTATGATTTAAAATAATATTATATTTTGGCTGCATCCAAAAAGAAAAAAGAAATTCTGATTACCAGGCGCAGTATAGATTTCAATCTCTGGATATAGGGCAGCTCAGACAGTGTGGTGATTTGTTTAATCCTCTGTTAAAATGACTTTGGGTCAGTGACAGAGGAAAGCTGGAATATATTTGACTTTGTGTATCAGACATACTGTTAATTAGCAGAGCACAACTGTAAAATTAACATAACTAAAATACATAAGCCTTGAACCCTTGTCCTTTGATATTTCTAAGGAAATGATGGCTTTCATTTTAAATATAAACTAAACCTCAGAACATTATAAGGTTTATTATATAGCCTATGGGAAATCTGTGTTACTGTGAGGTATTAACAAGCAATCATAATAATGAGAACCTTGCAAAAAGATCACAAACAAATAGTTCACTGTTAGTTATTTCAGAAAGTGATAAAGGTTACTTTTTACCTAGCCAGGACCTCTTTATTTAATAACAAAAGGTGAGCTTCTTTATATGTGTTAGGATTGTGCATAATTTAAGTTTCAATTAAAGGGACAATACACAGGATATTACGCCCTCCATAATATATGTAATCAAGCATAGTAAAACAACAGTGCAATGCACATTCTTTGTTTACCTGCTTTTTTAAAAATAATTATCTTTCACCTAGATTACGAGTTTTGCGTTATGGCTTTTAATGCTAAAAAAATGCCAATTTCAGCGTAATGGCATTAACGCATATTACAAGTCATGTCGGTATAGCGTGGGATTTTCATAGCGCCGGTATTACAGGTTGTGCAGTAAAGGCAGAGGCGTAACTAGAAACCACAGGGCCCAAGTGCAAGAATCTAAGAAGGGCCCCCCACCTCCCAAAAAAAGTGAATTTGATACATCTCTTTTTTTTTTTTTTTTACATTTAACACAGAAAAAAATGTGAATCATATTACATGTCTGCAAAAGGAGGTACCCTGTGCCCTCAGTCTATGAGATGGTCTGACCCCCTATTACTGTATATAGTGACACTGTTTAACCCACCAGTACTGTATATAGTGAGTCAATGACACAGTCTGTAATCTGCCGGTGAGATGGCTGGCCTGACCCTACCCACCCCAGTACTTTATAAAGTGACCACAGTAGTCTGTGACATGGTCCAGCCCTCCCTTACTGTATATAGTATAGCACAAAAAATGCAGAAGCACCACTTATCTTCCAAGAATTCTTTTTATTTCCACATGGTGGGAGCAGGTTCAACAAGTACTGTATATAGTGGTACTGTATAGACTGACACTGTTTACCCCCCGCCCCCCATGCTGTAGTAACAAGGTCTGTAATTTGCTGGTTCCACAAACCTACACACACACACACATGCATAAATACACACACAGTCACATACATACACACACACATAAACACCAATGGGTAAAACAGAAACACTCACACGATATCAGTGCAGGCAGTGGCAGGTCAACATTTTTTATTGTAAAAAAAAATAAATTGTTTTTGAAGCTGGGCCCCCAACCTTGGGGGCCCAGTCACAATTGCGACCTCTGCACCCCCTGAAGTTTCGCCCCTGGGTAAAGGCTAAAAAGCTTGCATTACAGCCTACACTGACACGATTCATACCGCCATCTGAGACCAGTAGTTATGAGTTTTGCTCCACAAAAATGTTTAAAAAAAACTCATAACTGAAGTGTTACAAAGTACACTAACACCCATAAACTACCTATTAACCCCTAAACTGCCACCCTGCCACATCGCAAACACTTTTTAAAATTATTAACCCTTATTCTACCGCTCCCAACATCACCGCAGATACCGCTTAAGATACCTGGGCAGCATCTCGGATGACGTCACTTGCATTCAAGTTCCAGTTTACAGCGGCGACCGTATTAAAGAGGAGCTCCGTGCCGGACATCTTCAAGATCGACCCGCTCTGTGCTGGATGGATGAAGATAGAAGAGGCCGCATGGATGAAGACTTTGCCGGATGGATGAAAATGGAAGAGGCCACCTGGATGAAGACTTCTTGCCGGCTAGATGGATCCTTCAAACGGAACTTCAAAAACTGTAAGTGGATCGTCGGGGGTTAGTGTTAGGTTTATTTAAGGGTTTTTTGGGTGGATTTTATTTTTAGAGTAGGGTCTGGGCAGGTAAAAGAGCTAAATGCCCTTTAAAGGGCAATGCCCATACAAATGCCCTTTTCAGGGGAGCTTAGGTTTTTTAGATAGGGTTTTTATTTGGGGGGGGGGGGGTTGGGTGGTGGGTTTTACTGTTGAGGGGTGTTTGTATTTTTTTTTTACAGGTAAAAGAGCTGATTTCTTTGGGGCAATGCCCCACAAAAGGTCCTTTTATTGGTAGTTTATTGTAGGCTAGGTTTTTTTTTATTTTGGGGGGGCTTTTTTATTTTAATAGGGCTATTAGATTAGGTGTAATTCATTTTTATTTTTGATACTGTGTTTTTTTTTTTCATAATTTGGTGGTATTTATTTTTTGTAACTTAGCGTTTATTTTTTTTGTAATTTAGTAATTTTTAATAGTATATTTAAATAATTTGAGTAGGGTTAGGGTTTTTTAATATGTAATATAGTTAATTTAATTAGTAGTTTAATGTAATTGTAGTATAATAGTTAGGGTAGGTTAATTAATAGTTTAAAAATAGATTAATTTAATTCTACAGGTAAGTTTTAATTTATTTTAAGATAGAGATGTGGTAATTTTAATGTAAAGTCTGCGGGTTGTTAGGTTTAGGGGTTACTAACATAATTTAGTTTATGGTGATGTGGGGGGCTGGCGGTTTAGGGGACAATTTAGTTAAGGTTTAGTTAATGGTAGGGATGTGGGAGACCAGAGGTTTAGAGGTTAATAACTTTATTACAGTTGCGGCAGGGTCTGGGAGCGGCGGGATAGGAGTTAATAACTTTATTACAGTTGCTGGCGGAGTCCGGGAGCAGCGGGATATGGGTTAATAACTTTATTATAGTTGGTGCGCGGTGCGGGGAGATGTTCCATGATTTGAGTATGGAGTTTTCTTGTCGTCATTCCTATATATGTATACGGACACGTACATTGAAAAGCATAAATGACTCCCTTAGTATTGCAGCTTATATAATTTCTTATCGGATGCTGGTTGCCAATCTGTCAATGATCATCTTTTTTTTTTAAATCATGTGGCTGCATGTAGAACAGCTGCCACAAGAAAATGAACCAGTTTCTGGGGCTTTTCGTTGGTAACTTTTCTTCACATAATGAGTGGGGCTAAGCATTTCTTTTAAATTTCTAGATCGTCTATAGCCTATGTCAGCTTTCGCCCCAATATAATTCTTTAGTTGCTGATCTAATTGTAATATGTGCCAGTTTTTTTGCAGTATGTCCACGATTTGGTCTGACTGATCATTGTGAGTTACTATATAAAACGTGTTTTATTATCCGATTTTTTCTTTTTAACTTTCAATAAGTCTGCTCTTGGAGTTTGTTAGGATCTACTTTTGGCTTTTTTAATAGATCTCTTACTATAACCTCTAGACAGTAATCTGCTTTCAAGTTCTAGTGCTCTGGTTTTGAAGGTTTTCTCATCAGAGCAGTTACGTCTCATCCTTAGGAATTCACCTACAGGTAAAGATTTGGTGGTGTTAGGAGCGTGAGCACTTGTGGCGTATAGCACGTTATTGGTAGCTATCTCTTTTCTGAAAAGATCTGTACTTAAACATCCATACTTTCTTTATGGATTCGTAGATCCAAAAAGGAGACTTGGTTAAGCTTTTCTCCTATGTTAGTCTGATATTCAAGTTGTTTTGATTTAGTGTTTTAATGAACATCTCAAGTTCTACTTGGGTCCCTTCCCAAATAAACATAATGTAATCAATGTATCTAATCCATAATGGGATATTCAGAGTATATTGGTCATTAGTATCAGTGAATACAGTTGTTTGCTCCCACTAGCCTAAAAATAGGTTGGCATAAGTGGGTGCACATGCAGTGCCCATAGCAGTACCTTGTGTTTGTAAATAGAATTTATTATTGAACAGAAAAAGCACAAATTGTAATAAATCCATCACAAATTGATTGTGTTCCTCACTTTCTTTGATAGACATATCGAGAAAGTATCTCACTGCTTGTAATCCTAGTCTGTGGTTGATGCTGGTATATAATGATTCCACATCAGCAGTGACTAACCAAGTATTTTTGGAAATATTGATACCTTCCAATTGCTGCAATACTTCCATAGTGTCTCTTACATAAGAAGGAAGTTGGGTCAAGAATTGTCTCAGTCTGAGGTCGATATATTGACTGGCTTTTTCGGTAAGATTTTCGTTACCTGAGACTATCGGGCGACCTGGAGGTTGTTTCTTTTTTTTATGGACTTGGGAATAAGGTAAAAAGTGGCAATTTTAGGGTGAGATGTGTTAAGGAATTTGGTTTCCTTGTTGGTAATTATCCCATTTTTCTTTGCTGTTTCGATAAGTTTATTGTATTGTTGATGAAATTGTACAGCTGGGCTCCCCCATAATTCCTTATAGCACTCCCAATTTTTTAGCTGTGTAATAGCCTCTTTTACATACATGTCCTCAGGCCATATTACAATGTTCCCACCCTTGTCCGCATTCCTGATAATCACATCATCCCAAGATTCCATATCTTTAAGAGCATTGCGTTCTTGTATAGTTAGATTTTTTGTTTTTGGAAGGATATTCAATTTATTTATAGCATTGCATACAATTTGATTAAAGGTGTAAATACTAGAACTTGTGTTATTGGAAGGAGTAAACTTGGATTTGATTTTCAGAGTTGTACGCAAATCTGTTTGTGCTGATGGAAGTTGTTCTGCCAATAAGTCTTCTAGACTGTGAAGAGATTCAAGTTCATCTTCTGATAGATCAGTGGGAGCATCACATTGTTGATCTCTATCACCAAGAGAGGGAAGCTACAAAGAGACATTCAAGATTTCAACAACAACAAAGTGTACAAATGGAAGAATAAAACTAACTTCTCTAATTCAACCCTTCCCCCCCTTTCTTTCTTTCCTGGAGAATATTCAAAATATTATCTCAATAAAATTTAATTGCAATTCACACATTCAACAATACTTATTATTTCCAATATTAGTTTAGCTTAAATTATAAACACAATAATTGATCTTTACTTTTTAGATTCATCGAAAAATCTGATCTTGTATGGATTACCTACAATCTGACTCACGAGAATAGATCTTCAAAATACCTGTGAGCACAGATCAGTACCACTTTGTATATTTATACATATAGCTATCTAGAATCACATTAGCCTTAGGATTTATGGCAGAACAATTCATCACATGTATTAGTCCAACGTTACATATTTAGACAAGTCTTTAGATGTTCCGATTAGCTGTCATGTTTGTATATACATACACATCCAAGTCAGCCAATACCACCCAAGAACTAATCCTCTCCAATGTAGCATCCAAAATGTTACATTGTATGAGCGCCGAATACAAGGATGGCTCTGATTGGCCATGGATTGAGTCAGGAGGTGGAGCATAGGTGATAAACACCATGAACGCGGGCGAGCGTCACCTTCGAAAAAGCTGCCACTTAGACGGCGAAACATGTCAGGGAAGGGTGTTGAACTCCTTTCAACCCTCATATATTTTTAAAGGGACATGAAACCCAATTTTTTTCTTTCATGATTTAGGAAGAGCATGTCATTTTAAACAACTTTCTAATTTACTTCTATCATCTAATTTGCTATCATCTAATTTGATTGGCTCACACATGTTCATTGCTATTTCTTCAACAAAGGATATCTAAAGAATTGAGCAAATGAGATAATAGAAGTATTGGAAAGTTGTTTAAAATTGCATGCCCTATCTGAATCATGAAAATGTAATTTTGACTAGACTGTCCTTTTAACTTAGCATCTGAGTTTAGACCGCTAAAATTACATAATAACAAAAGTTAATGCTTTAATTCAATAGAACTTTGGAATATTGGGTAGATGTAATATTAGCAGAACCTCTAACATATTCATATATTGATAATTGTAGCAACTGGTGGGAGATCATTGTTTATTCACAATATTAACTGCAAGGACAAGCATTAGATGTTAATTCAACATACAAACAGTGAACTTTGTTAGCCTATTTAGTGGGGACCGGTAACGGTTCAGCCTCCTAATAATGTGAAGTCAAACTTTGAATTTTTATACACAGTAACTATCTATAACTGATTAAAGCAGCCAGTAAAACGGCTCCAAAGATGGCAATTTAATCTTGAATGGATGTTGGTTACTTTGTAACACCCACTGCTAACACAGTATAAATTAATCACCTGTTTAACACAATCATTCTAATCCTTATATAGAAGCTGAAATGATTCAATCCTAAATTCTATCATAATGAAATATGGTTATTGAACAATACATTGTAGTAATGGGTATAGTGAATGTATAATATTGTGGAAAAATCATATAATAACACACTACTTCTTATGCTGGATAATCTCAAAACACCAACTGCAATATTTGCACAATTTCTGAGCAGCATAAACACTAATTAAAAACAGGAGTAGCTGACAAGAGATATTAACCCAATATTATTATTGTTGGATATATCTCAACCAATATTTACAGTAATAGTTACAATGAATCTATAATACTGTGGAAGTCACTTATTAATATACTATTCCCTATACTTAATATTTTAAATAAAGACTATAATATTGATTCAGATATGACAGTTCCGGCTACAATGAACTTATATTATTGTGGATAATACATATTAAGGCAGTATTTTCCTGTCTTACGTCCCATTAAACCCTCACTGGGCATTTTGTGTTGGGTATACCATGCAGACTAATAGCAAAACAAACAGTAGGGTCAAGTTTGTCTCTCAGAGTTTGAAACAAGATACATGTCGGAGGTGGGGAAATAGTTATGCTTCCTATCCGACTATGTGCAATATCACTATCAGCGAATATAGACAGTGAACAACTTGAGGGGTCTGGATTGAGGATAGCCTGTTAGCTGACCAGGGATAGTTTACCTAGAGGCATAGAGCAGCAAATTCCAACAAAAAGATTACATGGCGTACAAATCCATTAGCTGTTCTTTGATATAATGGTGGCTTACATGAAAGCTGTACAATTTGCAACATAATGGTATTACTTGCATGAAACATGTGAGGTCCAAGAACAAAAACAACTAACCAGGTAGACATATCTATGTGAAGAACAAGGAAATAAACCTCAACACATTCCAGAAATATGAACAAATTGTTAGAGAGCAGTATTAGTTGCTGTGTGATGCACTTTTTTGCCAATTCAACTGTTCAAGATACCATCATACAGAGTTCTTAGTGTCAGCTTTATTTATAAAAGTACCTGTAACAAGGTATATTTAGCTCCTCCACTCGTACTGTACGGTGCGATCTGCAAATGAGGTTTCTCTCACAGCTGAAATACAGTGTCCATCTCAAAAGTAGAGCTTTAACCTTCTCTGTGGAGTTCATTCATAATTGACCCAATGGAGTCCAGGAATAGCAGACAGTAACGTAGGCATTTGAAACGTTCAGGCGTGATGCTGGTCTCCATTGTGCCGTGACTTAATGGTATCCATATTCATGTAAGAGCGTAGTATGATCAAACAGGACTATGATCCCCGCAAGGCGCAGTCCTCAGAGTTCAGGTTAATTTGAATCACAGCACTTACATTTGGGTCATGCCTAAGTTCTCCAAGAGACCGTATTCGGTAGTCTGTTCAGTCATCGGTTAAACATTGGTCATTACCAGACAGAAGGACCTAATCAACTCTACACTACTCTACATACCTCAAACTGGGACCCAGAATCAGTGTGTCCCTTGACCGGCATATAACGGAGTGTTAATCATCCGACTCCTGTAGCTAGCCATACCTGTCTCTGCCTCCACCAGCAGCACCTCCCAAAGCAGCGGCAGCTATGAGGATCTTGCAGGGTTGTGTATTTCTGATTTCTCTGTGCGCCTTCCATAGCGGCAGCAAGTGTCTCCATAACATATCGAGCAGACACTTTTAAGGTGTTAAGTGAATTGCGGTCCCATGAGAGGGCATAGACCAAGGCGCCAATATTCTGCAGGTCAAAGAGCTTCTCTGTCACCATTACTGGCTCTGCAATGCCATGCTCAGTCTGCGGTTCCTGTTGTGCTCTGAGATTGGCGGCTACATCCAGGTATACTGTCGAGCAGGGCATAGGCAGTTTTGTTAGGCTTTTTAGTGGTTGTCCCTCTGAGCTCTCTCTTTGCTCCATCTGCCGCGACTAGGTTTATGTAAGCATGGTCGCCGCAGGAGCCTGCTGGTAGGCGGCGCCATTTTGAAGAAGGCCCCATAATCTGGATGTCGGCCAGTAAGGCTTGCAGGGTAGACTCCAGCTTGTTCAATGTTGGCGAGAGCAAGTCCCACAGGGCCATTAAGATGTCCTTATTTCGAAATTTCGTTTTAGCTGGGGGGATCTCCATGTCTGTGTCAGTCTTTAGCTATGTAGCAAACTGCTCACACCACAGCTTTCTCCTTCCTTGTACTTTTCCGTCGTTCCGGGGGCCAAGAGATGTAAATCTTGATCCTTAAGAATGCCTGAACAGCTGAGACTGTTAAGGGCGAGCAGGATGGCCAAGTAGTGATCCTGAGATAGGAAAATAATTAGATCTTAGGCAGAGCCGGTCTGACCCATGACCATCTTGATCTGCCTCCCACCGGAAGTCTGGAATGATGTTTAAAAAAGCCAGGAGGATTACAGTGAGATGAGGCTGTGATGTCTGTCATCTCATTGATCGTTAGAGTTTATTCAATGCATCCCGTTTGCTGGGAAGGGATCTAATTGCCTAATGGTTTGCATGATGACCCTTCTTCCCTCACCACTCCACATATATCTCCTGAGGCTCTGCATTCAGTATAAATGGATGGCCATCTCTATTACAGAAGCAGAGTGTAATCCAAAGATTTAAAAAGTTATAGCAGTAATACAAATGGGCTGACAGCCACCCAGGAGAACAAATGAGCAGCTGGACATAATGGTATATGTCAACAAAGTCACAGGATGTTGAGCAAAAAAGGGGTTTATCGTGACTGTTTGCACGCATCTGGTTTTTCGCTCGTATTACAAGTTGAAAGTAAATGCGATTGCTTGAACTTAGTGCATGCTGGGTTAGAGCAACCTCAGAGGTCTGATTAACTGCTTCGTGAAACATAAAAGTGTCACAAAATATGTCAAAAATAAATTACAAAGTACAGTTACACTCAAACAAGAGGATAGAGAAAACAGGAGGGGCGCCTCATGTGCATATAAGTATGTTATATAGTAGACAAATGAAAGTAAGCCAATGGGTACTCACAATCAACTTGAGTACACTTATGTACTAGTAATAGCAGACTGGAAACTAAGGTGTTCCAGCTAACCCTTAGCAATGTGGCAAGGTAATCCCAAATAGGTGAAGTGAGTCAGGCTGCTCTCCTCCTCATAGATAAATCTAGAGCTATATAGAAATTAAGAAACAAGAGGGGCGCCTCATGTGTGCATCAGTATATCTAAATATATAAGCATAGGAAGAAGCCAAATGGGTACTCACCATAGGCCCTAGTATACCTATGTACTAGTAGGAGCAGGCTGGTGTCTTCAGGTGTACCAGCTACACCTTTTTCAGATGCAGGATGACTGGTGCAGGGGATTCCTGTCACAATGATAGCTAATGGAGAGTCAGAAGCAGTATATAACTGCTAAAGAAGGTATTCAACAAAGACTTGCATAAAACAAGTTCAATTTATTAAAACAAATATTTGAATGTTAAAATAAAATTAAAATTATGCAACGCTTTTCTCAACACAGTATAGGTTGTTTCATCAGGCATAATGAACCTTCTAACTGACAATCCATTTAAACAAAACTTGAACCAATAACGAACTAGGACACTCCCCTAATGGGTGTTCCTAAGTAAATAGTTAATTGATATACATCAATCCAAAAAATATATCCACAGTTTTATAAGTATATATATATATATATATATATATATATATATATATATATATATATATAAACAGATTATAATAAATAACAAAGCCTATTTATATTCACAAAATATATGATATACAATTGATACACTTATATTTTTCACCAACAGTGTGTAATATCTGGTAATTGCACAATACGTATAACAGAAGTATTTATAAGTTTTCACAGTTTCTAAAAACCATTCATATCCAAATGTCCTGTTGATACCAAAAGTCTAAAGTATATAGTTAGTCTATATGTAATTCATATGTAACACATCTAATAAGCAATTTGTCACTATTGGCAACAAAAAACACAAAACACACACATGGTAGTCACATGGGATGGATTTTTGTGTTTTTTCTTGGATTGATGTACATCAATTAACTATTTACTTAGGAACGCCCATTAGGGGAGTGTCCTAGTTTGCTATTGGTTCAAGTTTTGTTTAAATGAATTGTCAGTTAGAAGATTCATTATGCCTGATGAAACAACCTATACTGGGTTGAGAAACGCGTTGCTTAATTTTAAATTTATTTGTTTTGAACTTGTTTTATGCAAGTCTTTGTTGAATACCTTCTTTAGCAGTTATATACTGCTTCTGACTATCCATTAGCTATCATTGTGACAGGAATCCCCTGCACCAGTCATCCTGCATCTGGAAAGGTGTAGCTGGTACACCTGAAGACACCAGCCTGCTCCTACTCGTACATAGGTGTACTAGGGCCTATGGTGAGTACCCATTTGGCTTCTTCTTATGTTTATATATTTAGATATACTGATGCACACATGAGGCGCCCCTCTTGTTTCTTAATTTCTACACTCATACAACACTATCTGATAAACATTTATACAAAAAATATTGAACAAAAAAGGCGGGCAAAGGACTTTAACATAGAGATACATACATAAACATGCTTGTCATAACGTAAGTTGTGATATCAATAACTTTAGCGCAGCATTACAAGGGAAAAGTAACCCCTGTGAACGCTCAAACGCTTACTAAATTTTTGCTCGTCAGGTTAATGCGACTGAAGACCTCACATAAAGATAAAGGGTTAAAGAAAGATGCATTAAACACAACTTAAATGCATTAAAAAATAAGCTACACTCATATGTACACTATATAATAAAAAAATATTCATATAAATGTCATAATTTTTTTTTAAATTAAATGGTATATGACACGGTGTTTGACTGGAAAGGGCTATCATATGGTCACCACCATCTTAGGTACTGGCAGACAGTCTGCCAGTATACAGATTTAGAGCATTTTTTAAAAAAAAAATATTGTAAGGATCCTTTCTCAAACCTTCCAACCCCCATAATCCCTCCCAAACAGCTCTATGAACCTCCCCCTCTAAGTAATAAGCAGCCATATTAGGTAATGTCAGCTATCTGCCAGTACCCAGTTTAGAGTATTTTTCTTAAATTATTTCTTATTATTTTCCTTTACGCCTTCCTTTCTCGCCTGTCTACCTACCTTCTTTCCTCACATACCATCCACTTCATCACCACAAGCTGATTCTGCCTGTATGGGCCATCTGCCTTACCATATAAAGCAGATGCCTTCTGCCTCTGGCTGCAGTCTTGGCTGTCAAACTGAAAGCGCGGACTGCAGCATAATCCAGGTGGTTGGACAGAGGTACTATGTCAACAGGGTACACTGGGCAAGGTTCTCTGTGATGTAGTACCTATGTCCCATGACTTAAGGGGTTACAAAACCCTCCAATGTACTTCCATTATAAAAATCTGTCTTTTTATATGCACACTTTCTGAGGCACCAGCTCATACTGAGCATGTGCAAGAGTTCATAGTATATACATAATAATTACTACTATTAATTTGAAATTCACACGAAGGACATGTGATATAAAGCTCTCCTCTCAGACGAGATTATATGAAATGATCATCAAATACTGCAAGACCCCTGGTGAAATTCTAAAAAGGCAGATTATTATTATTATTAATATTCTTTATTTATAAAGCGCCAACAGATTCCGCAGTGCTGCCCATGGGTAGAAGGATAACAGTACAATGGAGAAAAAATACAATAAAAGACAACATTTTACAGACAAAATACAGGGGGAATTGAGGGCCCTATTCCTGTGGGAATTTACAATCTAGATAGCAGATTTTTCTATACTTCTCCAAGGTTCCCTGCATTTCTATATGTGAAGTAGATGATAGCCCTGTGCAATATGGTACTGCATGACATGAGAGTTCTGCTGCATTTACACTTTTTGCTTTGTATTTTATATTACTTTAGACTTCAGATTGAGCTTTATCACATTTAAACTTTGCACTTTATTTTTGTATTTTATTTTGCATACAGCAGTGTATTTAGAATTGTGATTTACAAATTCTTATATTGCTCTAGCAGTTTCGGTGTAACTTTAACAAATTAGGCTCATGATTTGTATATTTATGTGCATCTTTTACAAATAGCATTGCACTTTCTATTTCTTCTATTTAAAATAAAACTGAAAAACTGACAGATTCAGTTTCCCAGAAAGCTGTAATACTTTCTATGGGCCCAATAAGCAAAGATTCTCTAGTTTGGAGAGAAATTATAGTGCATACTTCACATGCGCTGAACTCACTTAATTCTAAAAAAAAATGGGGCAAAACCTGGAAGTCCCTAAGAGATGTAAAATGCCTTCCAAAGAAAGTAATGAGACCTCTGGAATATAGAATTTCACAGAGGATAAAGAAGTTAACAGAACACCTGGTGCTGATATCTCATTTTGCATAAAATACCAATTAAGGGACAGATTACAAGTGGAGCAGTATTTAATGCTCCCACTCACGCGCTAACTCAGCTAGAAGTAAGATTTTATGTGCGAGACGGGTAGCACACGTATTACAAGTTGAAAGTAAACTGTTTTCGCATGAGCGCTAACCCAATGCGCACAGAAAACCGAACTTAGGATATCGTGTGAGCATTAGCATATTCCCACACAGAAGTAAATAGTGCAAAAAAAAACTTACACCCCACTTGCGCTCAAACCGATCGCACATTCTTAAGTACGCTAACCAGACATGAAAATATACATTTTTCACATACATGTCCTCAGTGTGCTACCGTTGTCATGGGAACCAGACCAGAGCTCTGAGGACGTGCTATCCCGATGCACGTTAACGTCAATTGCGCTCAAGCTATTGTGTTTACTTTCAACTTGTAATACGTGTGATAAACCCGAAGCGCACAAACACTCGCGATAAACCCTCCACTCACAATCTGAACAGAAATCTTTTCACTACAATTTAAAGGGACATTCTAGTCCAAAATAAACTTTCATGATTCAGATAGGGCATGCAATTGTAAAAATTTTCTAATTTACTTTAATCACCAATTTTGCTTTGTTCTCTTGGTATTCTTAGTTGAAAGCTAAACCTAGGAGGTTCATATGCTCATTTCTAAGCTCTTGAAGGCCGCCTCTTCTCTCAGGGCATTTTGACAGGTGTTAGTGTTAGTTTATGTGTGTCATATAGATAACACTGTGCTCATGCACATGGAGTTCCTATAAACCAGCACTTATTGGCTTAAATGCATGTCTGTCAGAAGAACTGAAATAAGGGTGTAGTTGGCAGAGACTTAGATACAAGATAATCACAGAGGTAAAAAGTGTATTTATATAACTGTGTTGGTTATGCAAAAGTAGGGAATGGGTAATAAAGGGAATATCTATCTTTTAAAACAATACAAATTCTGGTGTAGACTGTCCCTTTACCTTTTTTTTTTGCAGGTAGTTTAGTATATAATATGTTTTTGTCAGTTAAATAAGTGTATTGTGAATTTTAACAGACTTTACCTGCATACAGCTGGCGAGATAATTCAGGGAGACCAGCATGTTTAAAATGCTTACCGCATTTCCCAAGAATTGTGAGAGAGGTTCAGACATACTCTGGGAACATTCCTGTTCAGCCCAAGGATCTCCCATATCCATCACACTTTTTGAAGCTGTGTTTTATTTTACAATAGAATAAATACAAAGTGCAATCTAATTTTTAAAAGATGCACATAAATATACAAAGTATAATCCTAATTAGTTAAAGTAACACAGAAACTTTCAAACCATAATTAGAATTAATAAACTCCCTGCTGCATTTAAATATGCATGTATTAAAATATAAAATACAAAGTGCAAAGCATAACGGGACACTAAACCCATTTCTCTAATCATTCTATTCCTCTAATCATGGGTGCTGCCATTTTGGAACCAAGGTTACATTGCGGGTATCTGAAGGAGAGTTATTGCATATGTGAAAACTTGTCAGCGCTGAAATGTAGTTAAAGATAGATTTCAACATGGTGGCACCCATGACTAGAGGGAGGTGGGGAATAATCTCAATACTATGCTTAGAAAATGTATTTATTGTTTAATGTCCTTTTAAATGCAATAATACTGAAATGACCCAATCTGACAAATTAAGTAATATAAAATATAAAGCGCAAAGTCTCATATCATACAGTGCTATATTGCACTGAGCTTGTTTTATTTCACTTTTCAGGATGCAGAGAACACCCCTTACACAAGTTTAGCAGCATTTGTCTGTCTAGAATCTTGTGAGAGATCATGCAGTGCAGGAGAGCTATGCAGTTTTTCTTTTAGCAACTGTTATTTTAAAATATAGAAGTATTTTTCCTGTATGTGGATTCTCAGTTAAAGGGACACTGAACCCAAATGTTTTCTTTTGTGATTCAGATAGAGCATGACATTTTAAGCAACTTTCTAATTTACTCCTATTATCAAATTTTCTTCATTCTCTTGGTATCTTTATTTGAAAACCAAGAATGTAAGTTTAGATGCCGTCCCATTTTTCGTGAACCGGGTTGTTCTTGCTGATTGGTGGATAAATTCACCCACCAATAAACATGTATTGTCCAGGGTCTGAACCCAAAAAATGGCTGGCTCCTTAGCTTAGATGCTTTCTTTTTCAAATAAAGATACAAGAGAATGAAGAAAAATTAATAATAGGAGTAAATTAGAAAGTTGCTTAAAATTTCATGCTCTATCTGAATCATAAAAGAAAATATTTGGGTTCAGTGTCCCTTTAAACAATTTCTAGTGCTGGCTTCAAGCCAGATGAACATGAAGACCTTCTCTACCTGCTTAAAGGGAAAAAAATAACCTGATAAGTAAGCCTTGACAGTTAAAAGAGCTAATAAGCTTTCTTAGCTAGCTTCTGCTTAGTGATTAGGCTGCTAATAATTTGGATAAGCCATCTCCATGTTTTTTTCCAAGCTAATACAATTTATATTTAAGTTTATCCCCTTCACTGAACTCATCACCTCTGTCTCAAAGCCTCCTGCTGTTAGCACAAATGATTCTGCAGCTAGCTGCAATAGGGAATGCAGTCGGATAAAGGACATTGGCATTGTCTAATTAAAATAGTTATAACAACAACAACAACAAAATCACAATGTCTTAGCTTTCTTATAACTAAGATTTAAAACTGTAAATACAACATTTCATGGAAAATAATAACAGTTATTAACATGTATTAAACAGACAAAAGTAGTTTTAGGAGACCTGTTCACGTTCACTGTGTTCTCTTGGTATTGTTTATTGACAAACATTTTTAGATAGGCTAAGGAGCAGTAATGCACTAATGATGGCTAGCTGTATATACAGTATATGCCTCTCGTTATTGGTTTACATGATTTGCTCAGCTAGCTCCCAGTAATGCATTGCTGCTACTTCAACAAAGACCCCAAGAGAATGAAGCAAATTTGATAATACAAGTAAATATGCAAAGTTGTTTAAAATGGTATGTTCTACAATATTTGGGCTTTATGTCCCTTTAAGATTTTTTTGAAGCTCAAATGTTGATAGCAGATAAGGTTCAGTATTCCATTTAGTCTCAAGCATTATCAAGTTGCGTTCTTTTTTCTGCTGATAACTCATTACTTATTTTTCATTACCCTATTTGTTAAGGAAAATGTATATAAAGTAATCACAACAGATGCAACTGAATAATTTGTATGTTATAGTTTTATATTTTTACACTCTATTCAGAGTTACAAAACTACATCTTCTAATGAATTACATAGACCTTGTGTTGTTAATGTAGGAGTCTCTGTTTCACATAAAGAACACTACATAGCAACATAAACATTTCTCAAGATAAAATTTTAGTTTTTAAATTTTTTTAAGTGCCTCGCCGTACCGACAAGACTTCATAGATCATCTCACATGAGCGGCGAGGTTTTCAATATCAGGCACCTGGTGAGATTGTGTCTTCAGTATTTCAAGGTCCCTCAATGAATTTTAGAAGGGCAATTTTTAGAGATGTCAGGCTTCTGTATATGAAGGATAGACTCCTACATCGCAATATAATCCTCAAATTAAGCTCTCAAAGGGTTTATGTGCGTTTATCTTCGATAAGAAAATAAGTTTCTCTCTGTGCAAGCAAGTGTTTGCTCATTAGGTCCAAAGAACAGAAAGTTCTATAATAACCAGTGCACAGCAGTATACAAATATATAAATATATATATATATATATATATATATATATACATACAGACATCCCAACCTGCAAAAACTCATTTCAGGAAGGTAACTCCCCTCACTAAAAAAGTATGTAAACAAAACTATACACAGTAGCACACACCCTATATTGTAGCACACAGTTATATGTATAATTCATTTTTTACACCCAGTGAACGCTCCTGCCACTGATCTGCGTTCGCAATGCTGCATGTCACATTCTGATGTGAGGCTGTGAAGGGGGGAGGGTCTGTGCCACTGACTCTGGATACCCCCTTTGAGTTGGTGAGATCCTGCAGCCGCAGTTGCCCAATGTGTTAAGCCTGTCCCGCCACCCAGATGGGCCGAGCTCACTGACCATGTATTAAAGGGAGGTGCACAGAGTGGGCGCATCATCTGGGATATACCATGTGTGTAATAGAGGGGGAGAATGGGATTCACTTCCTAACATCGTCACAGCCGAGTTTCCTGGGATGTTGTGTATGGTTTGCCAACATCAGGGAGCCACTATTTCAATGCGGGAGAATCCCAGAACTTCCGGGAGAGTTGGGATGTCTGTATATATATATATATATATATATATATTGTGGATGTAATAGGACTAAAATCTGGTAAAAAAATAAAAACTAATGAAAGATTATTGGATTTTAAAAACAGATTTTCACCTGAAATATTATTACTGAGGCAATGATCTTTGGTTTTATCTTTTCTTCATTTATGGGTGAGCATTAGAGCTGTATTTCTCTTTGAACAACATATCCATTTGTGTAGTAGTCCCTTCTTTCAGAGGTGCACCTTTCTGGCTGGTCCATTGTTAAAAACGCTCTATCATCTTAGATTCTGTTATTTAAACTTTTTAGAAAAAAAACGTATCTATTGGTTTTCAACAGAAAAACCATTAAAATCTTTGGAAATTTTTGTAGATAAATCATTAGAAACGTTTATCTAAAAGATTGTGATTGACTCTTTAGTTGCCAATCAGAAACTTTACTCAGAAATGTAAATTTTCTTATTAAGAAAGCAAATGTTTGTAGGTATTTGGGATGATATCACTGGGCAAAAGCTAGTTGCGAAGTCAAGGATCATTTAAAGTGTGCTCAGAGGATCCAATGAACATTGTTTATTTGGTTTTTCTTATGTTATAGATTAAACTAAATTTACCAAAACACAATTACACAATAGAAGGAATAAATGCATAAAGTGGCACCTGGCACTATTATTGAAAAGGCAATTCAATTTATCTAATGTTAAAACGTATAACACAATCCATTTGTCAGTGAAGACTCAATTAGTTCTATGACACCCATATCACAATGGTAGTAGGAAATAATAAATACAATTATATCTATTCAAGGTTTTTAATAACAGTGGTGCTGAAGTATACAGTCCTGTCCTGTCTGTACATTTTTTACATTGTTCAAGTATTTCAATTTAATTATATGATGATTTAAATATAATGGGCTAGATTACAAGTGGAGAGCAATTGTTACCGTGAGAATCTCAAACATGAGTGTGATGTTGCATTATTTTTACAACTAGAATCCATATTACAAGTCTTTGCATATATAGCTCATTTGATCACACGTGCCACCTGTGACTTCATTATGTGATGGCACTTTAAAAAGCGAAATTGCAAACTTATTTAAATGCATAAGATTAAGCATATTCACAGGTTTAAGTCCAAAGTTTACTGGTGTATCACTATCTATCTGAAGTTCCTTTAGACCTAAATGTCCTAAACTTTAAAAGGTTCTGTCACTGGACATCTCTGGCTCAACTTGATATTTAGACACCTGCTGCCTGTGCCTGCTGACCGTAATTTAGTAATCAGCACTGACTATTTAAAGGGACAGCACATATCAATATATTTACCTGAAAACATTATTATGATCTATTTCAGACATTTTGTTTTCAGTACAAAACAGTTTATAACCGTAGCATTTACCATAATCATTTAAATCCAATGACAGCTCACACAAATCTTTTTTTTTATTATTCCTTGTCAGTATTTGCTACAGTTTCTCATAGGCAACTGGTTTTTAAACATGTCGTCAGGCCTCCCCAACAGGCCAGATTTTTGGGATTACCTTAGATGAAAGCAGGTAAAATAACCATCTTTACTAATCAGCTAATTATTTCACCTGTTCTCTAGTTCAGATATCCTCAAAACCTGGTCTGTTAGGGAGGCCGGAGGACAGACTTAAAAAACAGTTTCCTATGCTGTATCCATGGTACCATTAAACTATATTAGAGCGGTTCTGTTAGGGGAAAGGGATACCTCCACGCATGCACAGAATCCTGCATTCGATGTGCAGTACAGGGAGTGCAGAATTATTAGGCAAATGAGTATTTTGACCACATCATCCTCTTTATGCATGTTGTCTTACTCCAAGCTGTATAGGCTCGAAAGCCTACTACCAATTAAGCATATTAGGTGATGTGCATCTCTGTAATGAGAAGGGGTGTGGTCTAATGACATCAACACCCTATATCAGGTGTGCATAATTATTAGGCAACTTCCTTTCCTTTGGCAAAATGAGTCAAAAGAAGGACTTGACAGGCTCAGAAAAGTCAAAAATAGTGAGATATCTTCCAGAGGGATGCAGCACTCTTAAAATTGCAAAGCTTCTGAAGCGTGATCATCGAACAATCAAGCGTTTCATTCAAAATAGTCAACAGGGTCACAAGAAGCGTGTGGAAAAACCAAGGCGCAAAATAACTGCCCATGAACTGAGAAAAATCAAGCGTGCAGCTGCCAAGATGCCACTTGCCACCAGTTTGGCCATATTTCAGAGCTGCAACATCACTGGAGTGCCCAAAAGCACAAGGTGTGCAATACTCAGAGACATGGCCAAGGTAAGAAAGGCTGAAGGACGACCACCACTGAACAAGACACACAAGCTGAAACGTCAAGACTGGGCCAAGAAATATCTCAAGACTGATTTCTCTAAGGTTTTATGGACTGATGAAATGAGAGTGAGTCTTGATGGGCCAGATGGATGGGCCCGTGGCTGGATTGGTAAAGGGCAGAGAGCCGACTCAGACGCCAGCAAGGTGCAGGTGGAGTACTGGTTTGGGCTGGTATCATCAAAGATGAACTTGTGGGGCCTTTTCGGGTTGAGGATGGAGTCAAGCTCAACTCCCAGTCCTACTGCCAGTTTCTGGAAGACACCTTCTTCAAGCAGTGGTACAGGAAGAAGTCTGCATCCTTCAAGAAAAACATGATTTTCATGCAGGACAATGCTCCATCACACGCGTCCAAGTACTCCACAGCATGGCTGGCAAGAAAGGGTATAAAAGAAGAAAATCTAATGACATGGCCTTCTTGTTCACCTGATCTGAACTCCATTGAGAACCTGTGGTCCATCATCAAATGTGAGATTTACAAGGAGGGAAAACAGTACACCTCTCTGAACAGTGTCTGGGAGGCTGTGGTTGCTGCTGCACGCAATGTTGATGGTGAACAGATCAAAACACTGACAGAATCCATGGATGGCAGGCTTTTGAGTGTCCTTGCAAAGAAAGGTGGCTATATTGGTCACTGATTTGTTTTTGTTTTGTTTTTGAATGTCAGAAATGTATATTTGTGAATGTTGAGATGTTATATTGGTTTCACTGGTAAAAATAAATAATTGAAATGGGTATATATTTGGTTTTTGTTAAGTTGTCTAATAATTATGCACAGTAATAGTCACCTGCACACACAGATATCCCCCTAAAATAGCTATAACTAAAAACAAACTAAAAACTACTTCCAAAAATATTCAGCTTTGATATTAATGAGTTTTTTGCGTTCATTGAGAACATGGTTGTTGTTCAATAATAAAATTAATCCTCAAAAATACAACTTGCCTAATAATTCTGCACTCCCTGTATTATAAGCACTTGCAGTGTGCGGAGCGCTGATCCCTGTAGTTCTAACTTATCAAACGCTGACGGTCTGTGTAGTAAATGCGTACTTTAAGTCCTGTTGTCACTTGAGTACATACGTTTTAACCTCCATCATGAGCATGCTTTTGTGAACTATAATGGGCAGAGTTTTGGTATTTTGATTGGCATTAGCGCCTGTTAGAAAAAAGAAGAAGAAAACAATATGCGGATGGGTAGTCTAAGGCTTTGAAAATGTAAGTACTATTATGACAGTTAACAAAGTTTAAGATTTTAAACTGATCAAATTGTAATACATCAACTGACTGTTCAGGGGGAAATACATTGATAAGAGATTTGTTTGTTTGTTTTTAAGGTCCCTTTAAGTCTGCTTCTATAGCCACACCCTGCCCTGACATTGAGTCTCTGTAAGTTTGTACTGTGCCTGCTGACTGATTCTTATGGTTTTGACTCAGCCTGATCTCCAGCTTAAGCTTTTGTATTGCCCTTTTGTTGAGAAGCCTTGAAGCACAGATTCTTGTTATCCTGACCCATTTGCTTGGACCTGGAATTTGTGCTATTTCTGCTTGATTCATTTTTGTCCCTGCCTTTTCCTGACCATTCTTTGTTTGCTGTTTTGGATCTACACTTGATATTCTTTCCAGTGCCCAGTTACACAAGTAACATGCTTGAGTTCCTGTGGTGCCAGGACGCTGCCTTGGACACCTGCAGTGTCAATGACCAATCCAGTGTTCCAGCAAAACCAGTATTCAGACTGCAGTGACCTATCCTGTATTCCAGACACACCTGCGCTCAGCCTTGCCAGGCAGTATCCTGCTCAGTGTTCCAGTAGTGTTAGTAGCCGCGTTCGCATTGTATGGAAGTTTTGCGCTCATGAGAGCACTCTTCCATAGGCTCAAATGGGAGCCTCGTTCTCATGTCGATAGTCATGGCAGAGCGCAGCAAAGTTTAAATATATATGTATATGAATGGGGACTGTGTTAAAACTATGAATATATATGTATATGAATGGGGACTGTGTTAAAACTATAAATATACATGCTTATATACATATATATTTATGTGTTTATATGCATATATAGACATATTAACACATAACTATATATGTATATAAGCATATACATATTATTTACAGTTTTAACACAGTCCCCGTAGACAGGAATGTAGACTGCACTTTTCAGTGCCATTTCTTTTCTAACACCCCACAGCCGCTTACTTTAACCCTCACACTTATTTTGGGGGCAATTAGGGAACATTTGCCTGTTTACGGGCCCACGTTAAATTAGCGCTCCACTTGTAATCTAGCCCTTGGCGTTTGTAGCGTTTTATGTCCCTTTAATATCTGCTCGATCATGCACTAATAAAAGGTTCCCCTATACATTCTGCATGCACCTATGTATAGACTGGCTGTTATGCCCCCCAAATCTTGGACGCTGGTGTCACTGCAACTGCTGCTCCAATGGTATTTCCGCTCCTGGCTCTACCCCTGCAATAAAAGAAAAGAACCCCCCCCCCATAAATAAAATAAAAATTCATCCACACATACATTCTTCGCTTGCTTCCAAAATATTAAACATTATTACATTTGTATATTCCTAGCCAGGCTTTGCTCAAATAAATAATGCAAGATCCTATTAACTGATGTCAGCTTTATGACAAGACAAACAGTTAATCAAAACATTTTTTTAATTTTGATATTTTTCTTCTTTACAGTCATAATTTATTGACCTTATCAAGTAAAACCTTACTGTGGAGTCGTGGTAAGATTGTCTTTGTTACCCTGTGCACTATGTTACAAACCATTTCACATCAATGTAGAAGTAAACACATAATTACTGCATGATACATATGTATACTTCTCTGTACAAAATAATAGTGGAAAATGTCTGGCTTAACAGTTACTTTTCTAAATACGCATGTAAATATGGCACGTATAAATAAGAACAAATCGTTATGTCATTTAGTTAAAGAGACATGAAACCCGATTTTTTTTATTTATGATTCAGATAAAGCATACAAATTTAAACAACGTATCCAATTTATTTATATTATCAAATGTATTTCATTCTCTGGGAATCTTTTGTTCAAGGAGCAGCAATGCACTACTGGGTGCTAGCTAAGCAAATTGAGTGAGACAATGACAAGAGGCATATATGTGCAGCTAGCTCCCAGTAGTCTATTGCTGCGCCCGAGCCTACTTAGGTATGTTTTTCAACAAAGGATACCAAGAGAATGAAGCAAAATATATAATATAAGTAAATTAGTAAAGTTGTGTAAAATTGCATACTCTCATGAAAATTTAATTTTCACTTTACAGTCCCTTTAACCTTTATGATGTGTTCCAAGTAACATTTTTTTTCTTTCTTATTTTAAGCAGCTTTCAGAACATTTCAACACTAGTTTTCACATACTGCACACTTGGCTAAGACATGGGCACACTAGCTACATAAAATCATTTATGCATGTTAAGTTTCCTTATAAAATGTTCTCCGTTTCCAATTTTTAGGTCAAATTGAACACACAGTAAGGCAAAACCGTGATATACAACACATAGGAGTTAGACAGGTAAGATAAAAATATGTATTATATGTGTTACCTGATTTAATTTTAGACAGTGTAGCTTTATACACAGATAAACTGAATAAAAAAAGCTTTATAATAGTATGGCTGTAATATGACAAACGTATTATGTATTGTCACTTGGGATGTCACTTCTTTACTATAACTTTAAGAGATGTATTGTATGTATCATATGAATAATATAAAAATATACGGCGAGATTACGAGTTTTGCGGTAACAGGGATGCGTTGCTAAGAAGTCTTTTTTTTTTAATGCTCCCTTAAGACAACGCTGGTATTACGTGTTTTTTTAAACCCGGCGTTAGCCGCAAAAAGGCGAGCGTAGAGCAAAATTTAGCTCCATATCTCACCTCAATACCAGCGTTGCTTACAGTAGCAGTAAGCTGGCTAAACGTGCTTGTGCACGATTTCCCCATAGGAAACAATGGAGCTGAGCCGGCTGAAAAAAACCTAACACCTGCAAAAAAGCAGCGTTCAGCTCCTAACGCAGCCCCATTGATTCCTATGGGAAAGGAATTTTATGTCTACACCTAACACCCTAACATGAACCCCGAGTCTAAATACCCCTAATCTTACACTTATTAACCCCTAATCTGCCGTCCCCGACATCGCCGCCACCAACATTATAATTATTAACCCCTAATCTGCTGCTCCGGACACCACCGCCACCTACATTATCCCTATGAAACCCTAATCTGCTGCCCCCAACATCGCCGAACCCTACATTATATTTATTAACCCCTAATCTGCCCCCCCAACATCGCCGCCACTATAATAAAGTTATTAATCCCTAAACCTAAGTCTAACCCTAACCCTAACACCCCCTAATTAAAATATAATTTAAATAAATCTAAATAAAATAACTACAATTAAATAAATAATTCCTATTTAAAACTAAATACTTACCTATAAAATAAACCCTAAGCTAGCTACAATATAACTAATAGTTACATTGTAGCTAGCTTAGGGTTTATTTTTATTTTACAGGCAAGTTTGTATTTATTTTAACTAGGTACAATAGTTATTGTACCTAGTTAAAATAAATAGCATTCTAGTTAATAGCATCCTCTTCAAACAAAGTCCAAGCGAAGAATGACGGTTCCTTTAAATGACGTCATCCAAGATGGCATCCCTTGAATTCCGATTGGCTGATAGGATTCTATCAGCCAAACGGAATTAAGGTAGGAAAAATCCTATTGGCTGATCCAATCAGCCAATAGGATTGAGCTCGCATTCTATTGGCTGTTCCAATCAGCCAATAGAATGTGACCTCAATCCTATTGGCTGATTGCTTCAGCCAATAGGATTTTTCCTACCTTAATTCCTATTGGCTGATAGAATCTTATCAGCCAATCAGAATTCAAGGGACGCAATCTTGGATGACATCATTTAAAGGAACCTTCATTCTTCGCTTGGACTTCGTTTGAAGAGGATGCTCCGCGTCGGCTGGATTGAAGATGGACCCGCTCCGCTCCGGATGGATGAAGATAGAAGATGCCATCTGGATGAAGACTTCTGCCGCTTGGAGGACCTCTTCTGCCCGCATCGGATGAAGACTTCTGCCCCTCTGGAGGTCCACTTGTGCCCGGCTGGGTGAAGACATCTCAAGGTAGGGTGATCTTCAAGGGGTTAGTGTTAGGTTTTTTAAAGGGGGGATTGGGTGGGTTTTAGAGTAGGGTTGGGTGTGTGGGTGGTGGGTTTTAATGTTGGGGGGGTATTTTTTTTTACAGGTAAAATAGCTGATTACTTTGGAGCAATGCCCCGCAAAAGGCCCTTTTAAGGGCTATTTGTAATTTAGTATAGGGTAGGGAATTTTTTTTATTTTGGGGGGCTTTTTTATTTTATTAGGGGGATTAGAGTAGGTGTAGTTATTTTAAAATTCTTGTAATAATTTTTTTATTTTCTGTAATTTTGTGGGGGGGTTTTTGTACTTTAGTTTATTTTATTTAATTGTAGTTAATTGTAGTTAGTTTATGTAATTAATTTAATGATAGTGTAGTGTTAGGTGTAATTGTAATTTAGGTTAGGATTTATTTTACAGGTAAATTTGTACTTATTTTAACAAGGTAGCTATTAAATAGTTAATAACTATTTAATAACTATTGTACCTAGTTAAATAAATACAAAGTTGCCTGTAAAATAAATATAAACCATAAGCTAGCTACAATGTAACTATTAGTTATATTGTAGCTAGCTTATGGTTTATTTTATAGGTAAGTATTTAGTTTTAAATAGGATTAATTTATTTAATTGTAGTAATTTATTTGTTTTATTTAAATTATATTTAAGTTAGGGGGGGTTAGACTTAGGGTTAGACTTAGGTTTAGGGGTTAATAAATTTAATATAGTAGCGGCGACGTTGGGGGCAGCAGATTAGGGGTTAATAAATGTAGATAGGTGTCGTTGATGTTAGGGACAGCAGATTAGGGGTTAATAACATTTAACTAATGTTTGCGAGGCGGTTTAGGGGTTAATATATTTATTACAGTGGCGGCGATGTTCGGTCGGCAGATTAGGGGTTAAAAATTTGATTTAAGTGTTTGCGACGTGCGGGGGGCCTCGGTTTAGGGGTTAATAGGTAGTTTATGGGTGTTAGTGTACTTTGTAGCACTTTAGTTAAGAGTTTTATGTTACGGCTTTAGCCCATAAAACTCTTAACTACTGACTTTTAAATGCGGTAGGAGTCTTGACAGGAGAGGCTGTACCGCTCACTTCTTCCAAGACTCGTGATACCGGCGTTAGGCAAGTCCCATTAAAAAGATAGGATACGCAATTGACATAAGGGGATTTGCGGTAAGCTCGAGTCACGGAATAAAAGTGAGGGGTACCTGCCAGACTCTTAATACCAGCGGGCGTTAAAAAGCAGCGTTGGGACCTCTCAACGCTGCTTTTTAAGGCTAACGCAAGACTCGTAATCTAGCCGATAATTAACTGTAAAGCATCACATTTTATTATTTTCCATTTTGTGATTTAGAAGGAATATTATTCTTGTGCTAGTATAGAATTATTTCAAGCCCTTTTTACGTCTCCAAAATAATATGTTATATACTTATATACTTGTATATTGTACATAATACAGTTTGGGGTATACAGCATTATTCCATACTTAGGCCCTGATGGACGAAAATGCCACGAGCCAGCGAGATATTTAAAACGGATCAGTTGTGATGTCGAGAAAGCTGACAAAATATTCAAAAGGGCTGACAGTACTGTTTAAAGACAGAATCATCGAGAAGCATTTAACTATACATTTTAGTGGGCGGCCATGCTTCTCTGATACTGGCGATATATTTAAAGCGGCATTGCCACCTGCATTTAAGGTGTAATGTAAATTATCCCTTTACACAGTACTGTGTGACAATAGAAATTACATGTGTTAATAGAAACTCAACCTCTGTTCTTACAATACAATAGTGAATTAAACATATCAATAATACCCTTAAAGGAGCAGGGGAATTGTGGGTATATGATATATGTTTATATATTGTTTAATATATATGTATTGTATACTACAATGTCATAATATAACTTATAATATGTAAACTTTAGGCGTAATTGTAAAAATCTTGTATTTGCCTTCTTGGGCGTGTTTTTTTTAAACTTATTTTGAGAATGTGATTGTGTGTTCGCAATATTCATATTTCATAATATTGTGATTGCAATTGTGCTTGTGCGATTGTGTTTTACTTATAATAATATTGCGATCGCATTATAACAAACTTGTTCTATATTAATATTAATACATATTTATATAATCACAATATTATAAGAAAGCACAATCTCACAATCGCAAAATATTATGAAATATGAATATTGCAAACATGCAATCACAATATTATAAAAAATATGAATACTGCAAACTCGCAATCACATGATTAGGAAATATGAATATTGCAAACTCGCAATCGCAATAATTTGGAAATATGAATATTGATTTATGTTTTTGCCTCTTTCTTGTTATTAAACTCTGAAAATGTTGTTCTTTCCAGTTCTGCTGAATATCTGGTCTAAGCAAATGTGATAAGATAAAAATGTTACAAAAGAAAGCAAGTTTTGCTAACAGACAATGGCAAGCCTTGTCTTCTCTAGAAACAAGTCCAGACTGATTTCAACTAGCGTTGGATGCAGTTTGTCCTTTAAAAAACAAATACTGCACCACGTGTCAGTGTACTAAGAAACTTTTCATATTTGTCTGGTATGCTCATATATGGAAGACTACAGAAAAGTCTTGAAATTACAGCTTGTTTATGTCCGCCTAGTATTCTAACCCAATATATTTCTGATTACAAGTCTTTGAACACCAAAAAGCTTTCATATACAATATAAACGTGTACTGTATATGCTGATGAGTAAGAGTTCCTGGTTGGGCAAGACAATATTTTTAATTCTGTTTGTTTGTGTTTAATTTTACAGCAACCATATCACAACATATTCAGAAAGAAAACATTTTTAAAACGTCCTGTAAATGAAAATCATCATAGTCCTATTAACATTACAGAAAATGGCAAAACCTGCATTCTCTTTGTTGCTGAGAAGATAATGTTAACATTTAAGGATGAAATTCATTTGGACTTAACAGATAGAACATTTGGATCACATAAAATAGTGGACATAGACGATTCCAACTGTAATGAAGAAAATGCCACGTAAGCATCTAAGCTAAGTAATACACTTAGGCTATTGCTCTGTTTTAGAACATTAAGCATTATGATGAAAATATACTACAAGTGTCGTTACCCATTATTGTTGATTTCCCATCAATAAATTCTCATCATCTACAGCAGTGCTTAATACATTAGTCAATGCACGTCCAATTTTTCCGCTATGTTTTGCTTCAGTAGTTTTAGTGCTATTTGTATAGTGAAGGACATATCCATATATTATACACCATATCATGCTAGAGATGGTCAAGGTCATTATGTATATGGGGAAAGAAAAAAGATGCTTAATGTTCAATGACACTATCATTATTCTTTCCGCATTTAATTTTAAATTTAAGTATCTTTTTATCTGTTTATATCTGAGTATTAATATTTATGAACACACACACACACACACACACACACACACACACATATATATATATATATATATATATATATATATACACACACACACACACACATATATATATATATATATATATACACACACACACATATATATATATATATATATATATATATATATATATATATATACACACACACATATATAGATAGATAGATTGATAGATATACAGTCAGATTTACAGATATATATACATATAGTAAGAATAGTTAAAGATCTTTATTTGCTTAAAGTGATTGTAAAGTTTATCAATTTACTGGCCAGTATATAAAATTGTTTTGTGGCCCACAAGCTGGACAACAAAGGGGGCACGTAACGATGGATGTTCGTCATTGAATCAGCTAAGTAACGTATGAGATGCGGGCAGAGGAATGGAGCAATGTTTACCATCACTAAATGGTATTATTTAAAGGGACAGTCTACACCAGAATTTGTATTGTTTTAAAAGATAGATAATCCCTTTATTACCCATTCCCCAGTTTTGCATAACCAACACAGTTATATTAATATACTTTTAACCTCTGTGATTATCTTGTATCTAAGCCTCTGCAAACTGCTCCTTTATTTCAGTTCTTTTGACAGACTTGCAGTTTAGCCAATCAGTGCCTTCTCCCAGATAACTTCACGTGCACGAGCACAGTGTTATCTATATGAAATACATGAACTAACACTCTCTAGTTGTGAAAAACTGTTAAAATGAATTCTGAAAAGAGGTGGGCTTCAAGGTCTAAGAAATTACCATATGAACCTCCTAGATTAAGCTTTCAACTAAGAATACCAAGAGAACAAAGCAAAATTGGTGATAAAAGTAAATTGGAAAATTGTTTAAAATGACATGCTCTATCTGAATCATGAAAGTTTATTTTGGCCTAGACTGTCCCTTTAAGTTTATTTAAGTACTTTATATATATATCAAAAGTCCAGTGTGGATCTTTAAAGGAACAAGAGACCCAAAACGTTTATTTAATTATTCAGATAGAACATACAACTTTAAACAACTTTCCAATTGACTTCTATTATCTTATTTGCTTAGTTCTCTTGACATCCTTTGTTAAAACAATTCAACAAAAGGCAGCAACACCTCAGTATGTCGAAAAAATGTTGTCTTCTTTATTGGACCTAGCTACTCATTGGTGGCTGCACATATATACCTCTTGTCATTGTTTTACCAATGTGTTCAGCTTACGCCCAGTAGTGCGTTACTGATCCTTCAATAAAAGATACCAAGATAATTAATTTTAAACATCTTCTATTACTTTATTTGCTTCATTATTCTACCAGAATCATGAAAGAAAAATTTGGGATTCATGTTCCTTTAACTAATCTTACTATTGGCTCTTAAGTCTCTATTTGTTAAACTAATTCAAGACTAGTGGAAATTTATATATAATATATAATTATTTAATAAGTGGTGACGTTTCGGGGTTCGCAGACCCCTTCCTCAGACCCAGTTAAATAGAAAACAGGGTTAGGTGAAGCCCCAGCCTGGTCGTACCAACCGTCACAAAATTGGTCATTTTGAAACAGCCTCAGTGTTGCTTAGACGTTTAAACAAAATTGGGAATGAGCTTACATAATATGACCCCAAAGATAGTGTAGATGTATAGAGGTAACAATCTGTACCTGTATTGAATCTCTGCTGTAGTAATACTGTATTGTTTTGTGCCCGTATGTCACTAGGCAACACTTGTTCAGTCTGTCACAAACATATCCCTTTCTAAAGATGTCCAAATTTCTAATACAGTGCAACTGCAAAAAGTATTTTCTTACTATAAGATAAACACACACAAATCTACATGTAAAATACAGGGATTACAAAGGGAAGGCATGGTAGCTGATAGCTAATATGGATGTGTGTTTAATGTGCAGGAATGCCGTTTTAAATATTCATGATTTGTATAAATTTATATAATTTCACTTCTTTTTTTTAACCCCTTAATGACCACATCACTTTTCCATTTTCTGGCTGTTTTGAACCAAGGCTATTTTTACATTTTTGCGGGGTTTGTGTTTACTCATTTACTGTACCCACACATATTATATACCGTTTTTCTCGCCATTAAATGGACTTTCTAAAGTTACCACTATTTTCATCATATCTTATAATTTTATAAAATATGAGAAAAAATGGAAAAAAACACACTTTCTCCAACATAGGTGTGTCCGGTCCACGGCGTCATCCTTACTTGTGGGATATTCTCTTCCCCAACAGGAAATGGCAAAGAGCCCAGCAAAGCTGGTCACATGATCCCTCCTAGGCTCCGCCTACCCCAGTCATTCTCTTTGCCGTTGTACAGGCAACATCTCCACGGAGATGGCTTAGAGTTTTTTAGTGTTTAACTGTAGTTTTTATTATTCAATCAAGAGTTTGTTATTTTAAAATAGTGCTGGTATGTACTATTTACTCAGAAACAGAAAAGAGATGAAGATTTCTGTTTGTATGAGGAAAATGATTTTAGCAATCGTTACTAAAATCCATGGCTGTTCCACACAGGACTGTTGAGAGGAATTAACTTCAGTTGGGGGAACAGTGAGCAGTCTCTTGCTGCTTGAGGTATGACACATTCTAACAAGACGATGTAATGCTGGAAGCTGTCATTTTCCCTATGGGATCCGGTAAGCCATGTTTATTAAGATAGTAAATAAGGGCTTCACAAGGGCTTATTAAGACTGTAGACTTTTTCTGGGCTAAATCGATTCATTATTAACACATATTTAGCCTTGAGGAATCATTTAATCTGGGTATTTTGATAAGATTATATCGGCAGGCACTTTTTTAGACACCTTATTCTTTAGGGGCTTTCCCAAATCATAGGCAGAGCCTCATTTTCGCGCCGGTGTTGCGCACTTGTTTTTGAGAGGCATGACATGCAGTCGCATGTGTGAGGAGCTCTGATACATAGAAAAGACTTTCTGAAGGCGTCATTTGGTATCGTATTCCCCTTTGGGCTTGGTTGGGTCTCAGCAAAGCAGATACCAGGGACTGTAAAGGGGTTAAAGTTAAAAACGGCTCCGGTTCCGTTATTTTAAGGGTTAAAGCTTCCAAATTTGGTGTGCAATACTTTTAAGGCTTTAAGACACTGTGGTGAAATTTTGGTGAATTTTGAACAATTCCTTCATATTTTTTCACAATTGCAGTAATAAAGTGTGTTCAGTTTAAAATTTAAAGTGACAGTAACGGTTTTATTTTAAAACGTTTTTTGTACTTTGTTATCAAGTTTATGCCTGTTTAACATGTCTGAACTACCAGATAGACTGTGTTCTGAATGTGGGGAAGCCAGAGTTCCTTCTCATTTAAATAAATGTGATTTATGTGACAATGACAATGATGCCCAAGATGATTCCTCAAGTGAGGGGAGTAAGCATGGTACTGCATCATTCCCTCCTTCGTCTACACGAGTCTTGCCCACTCAGGAGGCCCCTAGTACATCTAGCGCGCCAATACTCCTTACTATGCAACAATTAACGGCTGTAATGGATAATTCTGTCAAAAACATTTTAGCCAAAATGCACACTTATCAGCGTAAGCGCGACTGCTCTGTTTTAGATACTGAAGAGCATGACGACGCTGATAATAATGGTTCTGAAGGGCCCCTAAACCAGTCTGATGGGGCCAGGGAGGTTTTGTCTGAGGGAGAAATTACAGATTCAGGGAACATTTCTCAACAAGCTGAACCTGATGTGATTACGTTTAAATTTAAGTTGGAACATCTCCGCGCTCTGCTTAAGGAGGTATTATCCACTCTGGATGATTGTGACAATTTGGTCATCCCAGAGAAGCTATGTAAAATGGACAAGTTCCTAGAGGTCCCGGGGCTCCCAGAAGCTTTTCCTATACCCAAGCGGGTGGCGGACATTGTAAATAAAGAATGGGAAAGGCCCGGTATTCCTTTCGTCCCTCCCCCCATATTTAAAAAATTGTTTCCTATGGTTGACCCCAGAAAGGACTTATGGCAGACAGTCCCCAAGGTCGAGGGAGCGGTTTCCACTTTAAACAAACGCACCACTATACCCATAGAAGATAGTTGTGCTTTCAAAGATCCTATGGATAAAAAATTAGAAGGTTTACTTAAAAAGATGTTTGTTCAGCAGGGTTACCTTCTACAACCAATTTCATGCATTGTCCCTGTCGCTACAGCCGCATGTTTCTGGTTCGATGAGCTGGTAAAGGCGGTCGATAGTGATTCTCCTCCTTATGAGGAGATTATGGACAGAATCAATGCTCTCAAATTGGCTAATTCTTTCACCCTAGACGCCACTTTGCAATTGGCTAGGTTAGCGGCTAAGAATTCTGGGTTTGCTATTGTGGCGCGCAGAGCGCTTTGGTTGAAATCTTGGTCAGCTGATGCGTCTTCCAAGAACAAGCTACTTAACATTCCTTTCAAGGGGAAAACGCTGTTTGGCCCTGACTTGAAAGAGATTATCTCTGATATCACTGGGGGTAAGGGCCATGCCCTTCCTCAGGATCGGCCTTTCAAGGCCAAAAATAAACCTAATTTTCGTCCCTTTCGTAGAAACGGACCAGCCCAAAGTGCTACGTCCTCTAAGCAAGAGGGTAATACTTCTCAAGCCAAACAAGCTTGGAGACCAATGCAAGGCTGGAACAAGGGAAAGCAGGCCAAGAAACCTGCCACTGCTACCAAGACAGCATGAAATGTTGGCCCCCGATCCGGGACCGGATCTGGTGGGGGGCAGACTCTTTCTCTTCGCTCAGGCTTGGGCAAGAGATGTTCTGGATCCTTGGACACTAGAAATAGTCTCCCAAGGTTATCTTCTGGTATTCAAGGGGCTTCCCCCAAGGGGGAGGTTCCACAGGTCTCAGTTGTCTTCAGACCACATAAAAAGACAGGCATTCTTACATTGTGTAGAAGACCTGTTAACAATGGGAGTGATTCATCCTGTTCCATTAGGAGAACAAGGGATGGGGTTCTACTCCAATCTGTTCATAGTTCCCAAAAAAGAGGGAACGTTCAGACCAATCTTAGATCTCAAGATCTTAAACAAGTTTCTCAAGGTTCCATCGTTCAAGATGGAAACCATTCGAACAATTCTTCCTTCCATCCAGGAAGGTCAATTCATGACCACGGTGGATTTAAAGGATGCGTATCTACATATTCCTATCCACAAGGAACATCATCGGTTCCTAAGGTTCGCATTCCTGGACAAGCATTACCAGTTCGTGGCGCTTCCTTTCGGATTAGCCACTGCTCCAAGGATTTTCACAAAGGTACTAGGGTCCCTTCTAGCTGTGCTAAGACCAAGGGGCATTGCTGTAGTACCTTACTTGGACGACATTTTGATTCAAGCGTCGTCCCTTCCTCAAGCAAAGGCTCACACGGACATCGTCCTGGCCTTTCTCAGATCTCACGGATGGAAAGTGAACGTGGAAAAGAGTTCTCTATCTCCGTCGACAAGGGTTCCCTTCTTAGGAACAATAATAGACTCCTTAGAAATGAGGATTTTTCTGACAGAGGCCAGAAAAACAAGACTTCTAGACTCTTGTCGGATACTTCATTCCGTTCCTCTTCCTTCCATAGCGCAGTGCATGGAAGTGATAGGTTTGATGGTAGCGGCAATGGACATAGTTCCTTTTGCGCGCATTCATCTAAGACCATTACAACTGTGCATGCTCAGTCAGTGGAATGGGGACTATACAGACTTGTCTCCGAGGATACAAGTAAATCAGAGGACCAGAGACTCACTCCGTTGGTGGCTGTCCCTGGACAACCTGTCACAAGGGATGACCTTCCGCAGACCGGAGTGGGTCATTGTCACGACCGACGCCAGTCTGATGGGCTGGGGCGCGGTCTGGGGATCCCTGAAAGCTCAGGGTCTTTGGTCTCGGGAAGAATCTCTTCTACCGATAAATATTCTGGAACTGAGAGCGATATTCAATGCTCTCAAGGCTTGGCCTCAGCTAGCGAGGGCCAAGTTCATACGGTTTCAATCAGACAACATGACAACTGTTGCGTACATCAACCATCAGGGGGGAACAAGGAGTTCCCTGGCGATGGAAGAAGTGACCAAAATCATTCAATGGGCGGAGTCTCACTCCTGCCACCTGTCTGCAATCCACATCCCAGGAGTGGAAAATTGGGAAGCGGATTTTCTGAGTCGTCAGACATTGCATCCGGGGGAGTGGGAACTCCATCCGGAAATCTTTGTCCAAATCACTCAACTGTGGGGCATTCCAGACATGGATCTGATGGCCTCTCGTCAGAACTTCAAAGTTCCTTGCTACGGGTCCAGATCCAGGGATCCCAAGGCGGCTCTAGTGGATGCACTAGTAGCACCTTGGACCTTCAAACTAGCATATGTATTCCCGCCGTTTCCTCTCATCCCCAGGCTGGTAGCCAGGATCAATCAGGAGAGGGCGTCGGTGATCTTGATAGCTCCTGCGTGGCCACGCAGGACTTGGTATGCAGATCTGGTGAATATGTCATCGGCTCCACCATGGAAGCTACCTTTGAGATGAGACCTTCTTGTTCAAGGTCCGTTCGAACATCCGAATCTGGTCTCACTCCAGCTGACTGCTTGGAGATTGAACGCTTGATCTTATCGAAGCGAGGGTTCTCAGATTCTGTTATCGATACTCTTGTTCAGGCCAGAAAGCCTGTAACTAGAAAGATTTACCACAAAATTTGGAAAAAATATATCTGTTGGTGTGAATCTAAAGGATTCCCTTGGGACAAGGTTAAGATTCCTAAGATTCTATCCTTCCTTCAAGAAGGATTGGAAAAAGGATTATCTGCAAGTTCCCTGAAGGGACAGATTTCTGCCTTGTCTGTGTTACTTCACAAAAAGCTGGCAGCTGCGCCAGATGTTCAAGCCTTTGTTCAGGCTCTGGTTAGAATCATGCCTGTTTACAAACCTTTGACTCCTCCTTGGAGTCTCAACTTAGTTCTTTCAGTTCTTCAGGGGGTTCCGTTTGAACCCTTACATTCCGTTGATATTAAGTTATTATCTTGGAAAGTTTTGTTTTTGGTTGCAATTTCTTCTGCTAGAAGAGTTTCAGAATTATCTGCTCTGCAGTGTTCTCCTCCTTATCTGGTGTTCCATGCAGATAAGGTGGTTTTACGTACTAAACCTGGTTTTCTTCCAAAAGTTGTTTCTAACAAAAACATTAACCAGGAGATTATCGTACCTTCTCTGTGCCCGAAACCAGTTTCAAAGAAGGAACGTTTGTTGCACAATTTGGATGTTGTTCGCGCTCTAAAATTCTATTTAGACGCTACAAAGGATTTTAGACAAACATCTTCCTTGTTTGTTGTTTATTCCGGTAAAAGGAGAGGTCAAAAAGCAACTTCTACCTCTCTCTCTTTTTGGATTAAAAGCATCATCAGATTGGCTTACGAGACTGCCGGACGGCAGCCTCCCGAAAGTATCACAGCTCATTCCACTAGGGCTGTGGCTTCCACATGGGCCTTCAAGAACGAGGCTTCTGTTGATCAGATATGTAGGGCAGCGACTTGGTCTTCACTGCACACTTTTACCAAATTTTACAAGTTTGATACTTTTGCTTCTTCTGAGGCTATTTTTGGGAGAAAGGTTTTGCAAGCCGTGGTGCCTTCCATCTAGGTGACCTGATTTGCTCCCTCCCATCATCCGTGTCCTAAAGCTTTGGTATTGGTTCCCACAAGTAAGGATGACGCCGTGGACCGGACACACCTATGTTGGAGAAAACAGAATTTATGTTTACCTGATAAATTACTTTCTCCAACGGTGTGTCCGGTCCACGGCCCGCCCTGGTTTTTTAATCAGGTCTGATAATTTATTTTCTTTAACTACAGTCACCACGGTATCATATGGTTTCTCCTATGCAAATATTCCTCCTTAACGTCGGTCGAATGACTGGGGTAGGCGGAGCCTAGGAGGGATCATGTGACCAGCTTTGCTGGGCTCTTTGCCATTTCCTGTTGGGGAAGAGAATATCCCACAAGTAAGGATGACGCCGTGGACCGGACACACCGTTGGAGAAAGTAATTTATCAGGTAAACATAAATTCTGTTTTTTCTGACTTTGCCCCCCAAAATCTGTTACACATCTACAACCACCAAAAAACACCCATGCTAAATAGTTTCTAAATTTTGTCCTGAGTTTAGAAATACCCAATGTTTTTTTTTTTTATAACTTTATTTATGTAAATATTGGATCCGTCACAACATGGAAAGCATTGTACAAAAATTCACATTTACACATTCAATGGTTGAAGAAGATGTAACGTACTCTCGCACCACTTGGGTAGACGAACATCACTAACAGCATATTAGTTTCCACATCGTTACAGAGACCAGCATCATTTCCTTTTTTTTTTTTTAAACAAATACAATAACATTAAACATACAACAACTTAATACAAAAGATGGGTAAAGGTGAATCTCCCTATTGGACCCTCCACTCCAGGGTAGGGAGGGGAAGGGCAAAAGGGGGTGAGGGGGCGTAGTCACACCCTGGCACAGAGAGCAAAAAGGCGGTTTTGATGATCCCGGGTTAGGCCAAGAGACAGGAGAGCGAAGGGGCAAAGGTCCCCATCGCAACGGTCAAGTTTTGGGAAGGGAAGGGGGGGGGCACCATCTGCCATGGAGATTCTCTTCCTGCATAAACAGGGAGTTGCGGAAGGGGTAGAGTATCCTATTTCTCACTTGTGGGGATATATATAAAAGTTAGGGTTCCCATTTTTGGATAAAGGCCTTGATTCTCCTTTCCAAATCTCCCTGCACATCTGTCTGTTCCATAAGCACCTGATTGTGTATTGCGTGTAGTAACTTCCCGAAGGGAGGGACTTTATTAGTAGCCCAGTATTGCAAAATTAGTCTCCTAGTAAGGAGTATAACAGAATAGAGAAATTTCTGATGCCGTGGTGTAACCTCAAAGTCGTGCATAAAGATAATGTTGTATGGTGTTAGGACTACCCTTTCCCTCAGGACCCTATGCAGCCAAAACCTAAGCTTACCCCACAATCCAACAAGTTTGGGGCAATCCCAAGTAAGATGAGTAATGTCAGGGGATGGAGAAATACCCAATGTTTACATGCTTTTTTTGCAAGTTATATGGCAATAAGTACAAGTAGCACTTTGCTATTTCCAAACCACATTTTTTCAAAATTAGCGCTAGTTACATTGGAACACTGATATCTTTCAGGAATCCCTGAATATCCCTTGACATGTATATATTTTTTTTAGAAGACATCCCAAAGTATTGATCTAGGCCCATTTTGGTATATTTCATGCCACCATTTCACCGCCAAATGCGATCAAATACAAAAAATCGTTCACTTTTTCACAAATTTTTTCACAAACTTTCGGTTTCTCACTGAAATTATTTACAAACAGCTTGTGTAATTATGGCATAAATGGTTGTAAATTCTTCCCTGGGATCCCCTTTGTTCATAAATAGCAGACATATATGGCTTTGGCGTTGCTTTTTGGTAATTAGAAGGCCGCTAAATGCCGCTGTGCATCACACGTGTATTATGGCTAGCAGTGAAGGGGTTAATTAGGTAGCTTGTAGGGAGCTTGCAGGGTTAATTTTAGCTTTAGTGTAGAGATCAGCCTCCCACCTGAACATCCCTCCCAAACAGCTCTCTTCCCTCACCCACCCCACAATTGTCCCCGCCATCTTAAGTACTGGCAGAAAGTCTGCCAGTACTAAAATAAAAGGTATATTTGGTTTTTGTGTGTGTTTTGTTTAGCATATTTACATATGCTGCTGTGTAGGATCCCCCCTTTTAGTTTAGTAAAAAATTATGCTTTTTTTTATTTTTTTGCCCTTTTCTGTAGAGTAGCTTCCCCCCCCCCGATCCCTTAGATTGTTTTAAAATTGTAAATCCCTCCTTTTCTCCCACTTATTATCATTAAATTTTTCTGTAGTGTAGCGGTTCCCACCCGCTCCCACACCGTGCACGCGCCCCCGCTCCCCCGCCCCCCCCGGTGCCCCTGTGGGTCCCGCCACCGATCCCGCCCCCCTCCACATTACACGGCCCATCGATGGCCGCCCACCCTCCTTCCACGGCTGCTCCCACCCACCAACGATACCGGCCATCGATGTCTGGTGCAGAGAAGGCCACAGAGTGGCTCTCTCTGCATCGGATGGCCATGCAGGGTTATTGCAGGATGCTTCGATATCGAGGCATCACTGCAATAACCGGAAAGCGACTGGAAGCGAGCAGGATCGCTTCCAGCTGCTTTCCAGACCGAGGACGTGCAGGGTACGTCCTCAGGCGTTAACTGTCTTTTTTTAGAGGACATCAGCCAATCATAAATGCATATACCCTGCACGTCCTCTGTCATTAAGGTGTTAAAGGGACATTCAATTTAAAGGACTGTTAAATACAGTAGCATTGCATTGTATACTATTAAATGGGCATGTGCATTTGTTATACAAAGCATGTATATTCGTTTCAATTTCATGAAACGAATGCACCACAATATTTAAAGGAAATACTGATAACATTTGTTTTCTTTAATATTACCTAAGGCAAACATCCTCAAACTTGGCCCTCCAGGGGTTTTGGAACTACATCCCATGATGCTCTGGAGGGCAAAGTTTGAGGATGTCTGACCTAAGGGATTAAAAATACTTACCTATTAGCCGTGCTAATCCGACAATTCTTCACAAAGCCATGGGTTACGCCAATAGGAGGCTTAGAGAGTGCTAAACCTCCTATTAGTTAGATATTTTGTTTGTAGGTGTACATTATTCAGTTAGTTAGTTAAATAAATGTAAATTAATAGGTAATAGGCATTTTTGGATATATACACAGAATCAAAGCACACGCAGTGAATGGGAAAATGAATCATTTTCAAAAATGAATTCTGTATATGTTATAAAAGGGGTAGTAAGCAGCCAGCAATGTACAGGGAGAGGGACAAAAAATAATTTAAATACTTAAAGGAACAGTCAAGTCCAAAATAAACTTTCATGATTCAAATAGGGCATGTAATTTTAAACAACTTTCCAATTTACCTTTATCACTTAGATACACTTAAATCAGGCTTACATACAAGGTAATCACAGAGGTAAAAGTGTATTATTATAACTGTGTTGGTTGTGCAAAACTGGGGAATGGGTAATAAATGGATTATCTATCTTTTTAAACAACAACACTTCTGGTATTGACTGTTCCTTTAAGTATTGGTCAGTTGACTGAGAGGAGGATGAGTAAGGACACGTCAAAGGGAGAGGGGGTTAAGGGGAGAGTGTCTAAGGTAAAGTTAGGGAAAGTGAAAACTTTCTGGTGCTAATGTGCTAGAACCGTGATGAAAATATTGTATTTATACAGGATGCGCCTAGACAATTGAAAATGGTGTTTCCTGTTCAAGAGTTATATGTAAGTTCAACAAAGACAACTGCCTTCTGGGCAGCAACTTATGATGAGGTCTTTAGTATTAGTGTCAACAAGATCTACTGAATTTGTAAAGCATTATTTCTATTATTGTAAAACTGCTAGGAAGCAAAAATAGACTAACAGCTAAATCTTTAAAAAGAAAGAAAAGATAAGGGGATAAGATAAGGGGTGGGTACTTTTGATTTGAATTGCAAAATTTGCAGTGAGATTTTTCATAAATGAATTTTGATGACTGTGGGCCATAGTCATTACACTTTCCCACAACAACCCTGTTAGTTTGGAATACCCATCTGCTAAATAACTAGAATTCTGAGATGTAGAAAGTCTATATACCTTAGAACATAAATTATAATTTAAGTAAATTGAATCTTCATTGTATTACTAATGCTAAAAATCAAGTAATTCTCTTTATCATGTGGACAAAGAATCATGAACCATCAATAATATAATAACCATTCCAAACTCATTTAATTCTTACAATAATGACATAAATTATAAATGGATATAATTATATAGTATAATTATTTTTGAGAAAAGGTTTTAGAACCAATCTCACTAGATTTTGAATGGTATCTTCAAGATTGAAAATAACTTTCACCTAGATTACGAGTCTTGCGTTAGCCTTAAAAAGCAGCATTGAGAGGTCCAAACGCTGCTTTTTAACGCCCGCTGGTATTACAAGTCTGGCAGGTACAGGTGTACCGCTCATTTTTTTTCCGCGACTCGAGCATACCGCAAATCCACTTACGTAAATTGCGTATCCTATCTTTTCAATGGGACTTGCATAACGCCGGTATTACGAGTCTTGGAAAAAGTGAGCGGTACAGCCTCTCCTGTCAAGACTGATACCGCATTTAAAAGTCAGTAGTTAAGAGTTTTATGGGCTAACGCCGTAACATAAAACTCTTAACGGACCAGTCAACATTGTAGATTTGCATAATCAACAAATGTGTGATAAGAAGACAATGCAATAGCACTTAGTCTGAACTTCAAATGAGTAGTAGATTTTTGTTAAATAAATTGCAAAGTTATGTCTATTTCGACTCCCCCTGTATCATGTGACAGCCATCAGCCAATCATAAATGCATATACGTATATGCTGTGAATTCTTGCACATGCTCAGTAGGGGTTGGTGACTCAAAAAGTGTAAATATAAAAAAACTGTGCACATTTTGTTAATGGAAGTAAACCGGAAAGTTGTTCAAAACCGCATGCTCCACATGAATCATGAAGTTTAATTTTGACTTGAGTGTCCCTTTAACTAAAGTGCTAAAAAGTACACTAACACCCATAAACTACCTATTAAGCCCTAAACCGAGCCCCCCCCCCCCCCACATCGCAAACACTTAAATACATTTTTTAACAAGTAATCTGCCGACCGGACATCACCGCCACGTTAATAAATATATTAACCCCTAAACCGCCGCACTCCCGCCTCGCAAACACTAGTTACATTTTATTAACCCCTAATCTGCCGTCCCTAACATTGCCGACACCTGCTCTGCTCTACGCCGACACCTACCTACAATTATTAACCCCTAATCTGCCGCCCCCAACATCGCTGCCACTATAAAAAAGTTATTAACCCCTAAATCTAAGTCTAACCCTAACACCCCCAGCCAATAGGACTGAGCTCGCATTCTATTGGCTGTTCCAATCATCCAATAGTATGCGAGCTCAATCCTATTGGCTGTTCTAATCAGCCAATAGGATTGAACTTCAATCCTATTGGCTGATTGGATCAGACAATAGGATTTTTTCTACCTTAATTCCGATTGGCTGATAGAATTCTACCAGCCAATCGGAATTGAAGGGACGCCATCTTGGATGACGTCATTTAAAGGACCCGTCATTGTTCCAGTCGCCGTCGAACGAAGAGGATGCTCCGCGTCGGATGTCTTGAAGATGGACCCGCTCCGCTCCAGATGGATGAAGATAGAAGATGCCATCTGGATGAAGACTTCTGCCCCTCTGAAGGACCTCTTCTGCCCGGATAGGATGAAGACTTCGGACCTGTCCGGAGGACCACTTCTGCCCGGCTGGGTGAAGACGTCTCAAGGTAGGGTGATCTTCAAGGGGGTAGTGTTAGGTTTTATTAAGGGGGGATTGGGTGGGTTTTAGAGTAGGGATTGGGTGTGTGGGTGGTGGGTTTTAATGTTGGGGGGGTATTGTATTTTTTTTACAGGTAAAAGAGCTGATTACTTTGGGGCAATGCCCCGCAAAAGGCCCTTTTAAGGGCTATTTGTAATTTGGTATAGGGTAGGGATTTTTATTATTTTGGGGGGATTTTTTTATTTTATTAGGGGGATTAGATTAGGTGTAATTAGTTTTAAAAAATTGTAATTATTTTATTATTTTCTGTAATTTAGTGGGGTTTTTTTCCGTAATTTAGATAATTGTATTTAATAGTATTTAATTGTATTTAATTGTAGTTAGTTTAGGGAATTAATTTAATTATAGTGTAGTGTTAGGTGTAATTGTAACTTAGGTTTATTTTTATTTTACATGTAATTTGTCTTTATTTTAGCTAGGTAGCTAATAAATAGTTAATAACTATTTAATAACTATTGTACCTAGTTAAAATAAATACAAAGTTGCCTAAAAAATAAAAATAAACCCTAAGCTAGCTACAATGTAACTATTAGTTATATTGTAGCTAGCTTAGGGTTTATTTTATCGGTAAGTATTTAGTTTTAAATAGGAATAATTTAGTTAATTAAAGTTATTTTATTTATATTATTTTAAATTATATTTAAGTTAGGGGGGTGTTAGGGTTATAGTTAGACTTAGGTTTAGGGGTTAATATATTTATTATAGTGGCGGCGACATTGGTGGCGGCAGATTAGGGGTTAATAAGTGTAGTTAGGTGGCGGCGACATTGGGGGCAGAAGAGTAGGGGTTAATAAATATAATGTAGGGTTCGGCGATGTTGGGGGCAGTAGATTAGGGGTTCATAAGTATAATGTAGGTGGCGGCGGTGTCCGGAGTGGCAGATTAGGGGTTAATAATATAAAGCAGGTGGCGGCGATGTTGGGGGCATCAGATTAGGGGTTAATAAGTGTAAGATTAGGGGTGTTTAGACTCGGGGTTCATGTTAGGGTGTTAGGTGTAGACATAACAGGTATTTCCCCATAAGAATCAATGGGGCTGCGTTAGGAGCTGAATGCTGCTTTTTTGCAGGTTTTAAGTTTTTTTTTCAGCCGGCTCTGCCCCATTGACTCCTATGGGGAAATCGTGCTCGAACACGTTTTGCCAGCTTACCGCTACCGTAAGCAGTGCTGGTATTGAGGTGAGATGTGGAGCTAAATTCTGCTCTACGCTAACTTTTTTGTGGCTAACTCCGGGTATCTAAAAACCCGTAATACCATCGTTACTGTAGGTGAGCGGTAAGGAAAAACTGTGCGTTAGCACCGCACACCATTACCGACAAAAACTCGTAATCTAGACATTTGTTTTTGGTCTGAAAAGACTAGCGAGTCTATCAAGCTGAAAAACAAACATTTGCTCACAGTTTACACTGAGCTCTATAACAGCTTTCTACTTTTCATATATGGACATAAATGGGCTCACATTATTGACAGCCTCTTCTAGGTGTAAAGTGTGAAATACATGTAAAACACACAGGCCTAGATTTGGAGTTTTGCGGTAGCCGTGAAAACCAGCGTTAGAGGCTCCTAACGCTGGTTTTAGGCTACCGCCGGTATTTGGAGTCAGTCAGGAAAGGGTCTAACGCTCACTTTTCAGCTGCGACTTTTCCATACCGCAGATCCCCTTACGTCAATTGCGTATCCTATCTTTTCAATGGGATCTTCCTAACTCCGGTATTTAGAGTCGTGGCTGAAGTGAGCGTTAGAATTCTAACGACAAAACTCCAGCCGCAGAAAAAAGTCAGTAGTTAAGAGCTTTCTGGGCTAACGCCGGTTCATAAAGCTCTTAACTACTGTACTCTAAAGTACACTAACACCCATAAACTACCTATGTACCCCTAAACCGAGGTCCCCCCACATCACCGCCACACGATTAAATTTTTTTAACCCCTAATCTGCCGACCACCACCTACGTTATACTTATGTACCCCTAATCTGCTGCCCCTAACACCGCCGACCCCTATATTATATTTATTAACCCCTAACCGGCCCCCCACAACGTCGCCGCCAGCTACCTACAATAATTAACCCCTAATCTGCCAACCGCAAAGAGCCGCCACCTACATTATAGCTATGTACCCCTAATCTGCTGCCCCTAACACCGCCGACCCCTATATTATATTTATTAACCCCTAATCTGCCCCCCTCAACGTCACCTCCACCTGCCTACACTTATTAACCCCTAATCTGCCGACCGAATCTCGCCTCTATTCTACTAAATGGATTAACCCCTAAAGCTAAGTCTAACCCTAACACTAACACCCCCTAACTTAAATATAATTTAAATCTAACGAAATAAATTAACTCTTATTAAATAAATTATTCCTATTTAAAGCTAAATACTTACCTGTAAAATAAATCCTAATATAGCTACAATATAAATAATAATTATATTGTAGCCAATAGAATGCGAGCTCAAACTGATTGGCTGATTGAATCAGCCAATAGGATTGAACTTGATTCTGATTGGCTGATTCCATCAGCCAATCAGAATTTTCCTACCTTAATTCCGATTGGCTGATAGAATCCTATCAGCCAATCGGAATTCGAGGGACGCCATCTTGGATGACGTCCCTTAAAGGAACCGTCATTCGTCGGGAAGTCGTCGTCGGAAGAAGATGGGTCCGCGGTGGAGGTCTTCAAGATGGAGCCGGTCCTCATCGGATGAAGATAGAAGATGCCGCTTGGAAGAAGATGGTTGCCGGTCCGGATCTACTCTTCTTCCCGGATAGGATGAAGACTTTGGAGCCTCTTCTGGACTTCTTCAGCCGTCGGATGATGGATGTCTAGCCCCCTCTTGGGTTGGATGAAGATATCGGAGCCAGGACGGATCGTGTGATACCCGGTAAGGTGAAGACAAGGTTGGAAGATCTTCAGGGGCTTAGTGTTAGGTTTATTTAAGGGGGGTTTGGGTTAGATTAGGGGTATGTGGGTGGTGGGTTGTAATGTTGGGGGTTGGTATTGTATGTGTTTTTTTTACAGGCAAAAGAGCTGAATTCTTTGGGGCATGCCCCGCAAAGGGCCCTGTCCAGGGCTGGTAAGGTAAAAGAGCTTTGAACTTTAGTAATTTAGAATAGGGTAGGGCATTTTTTTATTTTGGGGGTCTTTGTTATTTTATTATGGGGCTTAGAGTAGGTGTAATTAGTTTAAAATTGTTGTAATATTTTTCTGATGTTTGTAAATATTTTTTTATTTTTTGTAACTTAGTTCTTTTTTATTTTTTGTACTTTAGTTAGTTTATTTCATTGTATTTATTTGTAGATATTGTATTTAATTCATGTATTAATAGTGTAGTGTTAGGTTTAATTGTAGGTAATTGTAGGTATTTTATTTAATTTATTTATTGATAGTGTAGTGTTAGGTTTAATTGTAACTTAGGTTAGGATTTATTTTACAGGTAAATTTGTAATTATTTTAACTATTTTAGCTATTAAATAGTTCTTAACTATTTAATAGCTATTGTACCTGGTTAAAATAAATACAAAGTTGCCTGTAAAATAAATATTAATCCTAAAATAGCTATAATATAATTATAATTTATATTGTAGCTATATTAGGATTTATTTTCCCTATAAGTATTTAGCTTTAAATAGGAATATTTTATTTAATAAGAGTTAATTAATTTCGTTAAATTTAAATTATATTTAACTTAGGGGGGTGTTAGTGTTAGGGTTAGACTTAGCTTTAGGGGTTAATACATTTATTAGAATAGCGGTGAGCTCCAGTCGGCAGATTAGGGGTTAATGTTTGAAGTTAGGTGTCGGCGATGTTAGGGAGGGCAGATTAGGGGTTAATACTATTTATTATAGGGTTAGTGAGGCGGATTAGGGGTTAATAACTTTATTATAATAGCGGTGCGGTCCGCTCGGCAGATTAGGGGTTAATAAGTGTAAGCAGGTGGAGGCGACGTTGTGGGGGGCAGATTAGGGGTTAATAAATATAATATAGGGGTCGGCGATGTTAGGGCAGCAGATTAGGGGTACATAGGGATAATGTAAGTAGCGGCGGTTTACGGAGCGGCAGATTAGGGGTTAATAATAATATGCAGGGGTCAGCGATAGCGGGGGCGGCAGATTAGGGGTTAATAAGTGTAAGATTAGGGGTGTTTAGACTCGGGGTACATGTTAGGGTGTTAGGTGCAGACGTAGGAAGTGTTTCCCCATAGCAAACAATGGGGCTGCGTTAGGAGCTGAACGCGGCTTTTTTGCAGGTGTTAGTTTTTTTTTCAGCTCAAACAGCCCCATTGTTTTTGATGGGGGAATCGTGCACAAGCAAGTTTTTGAGGCTGGCCGCGTCCGTAAGCAACTCTGGTATCGAGAGTTGCAGTGGCGTTAAATATGCCTGTACGCTCCCTTTTTGGAGCCTAACACAGCCATTTTGTGGACTCTCAATACCAGAGTTATTTTAAAGGTGCGGCCAGAAAAAAGCCAGCGTTAGCTACGCAGGTCGTTACCGACAAAACTCTAAATCTAGCCGACACGTTTTTACACATATCAAAAGTCTATGTTTAATTAATCATTTATAATTACATAAATGTATTGTTTTAAGATAAATATATTAAAGGGACAGACAACACCAAAACAATATTCTTTAAAAAGATAGATAATCAATTTATTTACCATTCCCCAGTTTTGCATAATCAACACAGTTATATTTATATACCTTTTACCTCTATGACTACCTTGTATCTAAGCTTCTGCAGACTGCCTCCTTATCTCAGATATTTTGAAAGACTTGCATTTCAGGCAATTAGTGCTGACTCTTAAATAGCTCCACTGGGGTGAGCACAATGTTATCTATATGACACACAGGAACAAACAGTACATGTTATTAGCTATTCACAGGCAGACTGTGAGATAAGAGGTGGACTGCAGAGTCTTAGAAATCAACCTGTGAGCCTACCTAGGTTTAGTTTTTAACAAAAAATACCAAGAGAAAAGCAAATTTGATGATAAAAGTAAATTGGAAAGTTGTTTAAAATGACATGCCCTATCTGAATCATGAAACTTTAATTTGGACTTTACTGTCCCTTTTACTAAACATAGGAGTCTGACTTAGATATAAAATAATACATTTAGTAGATATTTAAAAATATATGAGATTGTCTATTGCGGCTGAGATGATCACGGGTGATGATAACAAGTACAAAAGTACTTTTATGCTACGCAACATTCTGAGATTCTAATTTTCTTCTATAAAATGACCATCTTTCTGAATGTTAAATGAAAATAGGAGAAAGAGTTGCACTTATTACCACGTGAAATATATGTGCAGCTGTAAAACCGAATAAGGAAGTATAAAAACAGTGTGAAAAATAGAATCCGTTAACACTTGTCACCAACTTTATGATTTAACAGTTTACAACTAAACGTCAATAATAGAAAACCGTCTCTAGCCAATTAACAAACTGCAACTAGTACCAAAAGTAAATTACTTGAGTTGAAGCATTTACCAAAACTTACCTTAAATTAAGTATGTGATCAACTTACCTAAGTTGTTCCATATCTTAACCATTTCTAGCATAATTGGATCAGCCAATAGGATTTTTTCTACCTTAATTCCAATTGGCTGATAGAATTCTACCAGCCAATCGGAATTGAAGGGACGCCATCTTGGATGACGTCATTTAAAGGACCCGTCATTGTTCCAGTCGCCGTCGAACGAAGAGGATGCTCTGCGTCGGATGTCTTGAAGATGGACCCGCTACGCTCCGGATGGATGAAGATAGAAGATGCCATCTGGATGAAGACTTCTGCCCCTCTGAAGGACCTCTTCTGCCCGGATAGGATGAAGACTTCGGACCTGTCCGGAGGACCACTTCTGCCCGGCTGGGTGAAGACATCTCAAGGTAGGGTGATCTTCAAGGGGGTAGTGTTAGGTTTTATTAAGGGGGGATTGGGTGGGTTTTAGAGTAGGGATTGGGTGTGTGGGTGGTGGGTTTTAATGTTGGGGCGGTATTGTATTTTTTTTACAGGTAAAAGAGCTGATTACTTTGGGGCAATGCCCCGCAAAAGGCCCTTTTAAGGGCTATTTGTAATTTGGTATAGGGTAGGGATTTTTATTATTTTGGGGGGATTTTTTTATTTTATTAGGGGGAATAGATTAGGTGTAATTAGTTTTAAAAAATTGTAATTATTTTATTATTTTCTGTAATTTAGTGGGGGTTTTTTCCGTAATTTAGATAATTGTATTTAATAGTATTTAATTGTATTTAATTGTAGTTAGTTTAGGGAATTACTTCAATTATAGTGTAGTGTTAGGTGTAATTGTAACTTAGGTTTATTTTTATTTTACATGTAATTTGTCTTTATTTTAGCTAGGTAGCTAATAAATAGTTAATAACTATTTAATAACTATTGTACCTAGTTAAAATAAATACAAAGTTGCCTAAAAAATAAAAATAAACCCTAAGCTAGCTTCAATGTAACTATTAGTTATATTGTAGCTAGCTTAGGGTTTATTTTATCGGTAAGTATTTAGTTTTAAATAGGAATAATTTAGTTAATTAAAGTTATTTTATTTAGATTATTTTAAATTATATTTAAGTTAGGGGGGTGTTAGGGTTAGAGTTAGACTTAGGTTTAGGGGTTAATATATTTATTATAGTGGCGGCGACATTGGTGGCGGCAGGTTAGGGGTTAATAAGTGTAGTTTGGTGGCGGCGACATTGGGGGTGGAAGAGTAGGGGTTAATAAATATAATGTAGGGTTCGGCGATGTTGGGGGCAGTAGATTAGGGGTTCATAAGTATAATGTAGGTGGCGGCGGTGTCCGGAGAGGCAGATTAGGGGTTAATAATATAAAGCAGGTGGCGGCGATGTTGGGGGCATCAGATTAGGGGTTAATAAGTGTAAGATTAGGGGTGTTTAGACTCGGGGTTCATGTTAGGGTGTTAGGTGTAGACATAACAGGTATTTCCCCATAAGAATCAATGGGGCTGCGTTAGGAGCTGAATGCTGCTTTTTTGCAGGTGTTAAGTTTTTTTTTTCAGCCGGCTCTGCCCCATTGACTCCTATGGGGAAATCGTGCTCGAGCACGTTTTGCCAGCTTACCGCTACCGTAAGCAGCGCTGGTATTGAGTTGAGATGTGGAGCTAAATTCTGCTCTACGCTCACTTTTTTGTGGCTAACGCCGGGTATCTAAAAACCCGTAATACCAGCGTTACTGTAGGTGAGCGGTAAGGAAAAACTGTGCGTTAGCACCGCACACCATTACTGACAAAAACTCGTAATCTAGACATTTGTTTTTGGTCTGAAAAGACTAGCGAGTCTATCAAGCTGAAAAACAAACATTTGCTCACAGTTTACACTGAGCTCTATAACAGCTTTCTACTTTTCATATATGGACATAAATGGGCTCACATTATTGACAGCCTCTTCTAGGTGTAAAGTGTGAAATACATGTAAAACACACAGGCCTAGATTTGGAGTTTTGCGGTAGCCGTGAAAACCAGCGTTAGAGGCTCCTAACGCTTGTTTTAGGCTACCGCCGGTATTTGGAGTCATTAACTGGGGGTGGCGAGGGAAATGAAGTGGGTTGAAATTCTTATATTCAAGGACTGAATCACTTTGTATAATACTTATAGTCCCAGAATCCCAGAACCTAATGCAATAATATACATAGAAATGTACAAATATGTGTGCAAGAGAGATTTGCAACACACAAAGAGAAAGATTGCAGGTTGCTGGATTGTGTAATAACTGTACCCACTGTAGATAAAGGTCAGACACATAAAGAATAAGTAAGTATCAAAATCATCCGATCATTCACATTTATACTAAATAACTTTATTAGTGAAAAAATATATTGAAAGTCCGGCTGGACTCATACACATGCACACACACACATACTATTAAAACTAGCTGGAACTCAGATAATATTATTGGTATATCAGATAGCACTCCCGTATTCAAATTATAGTAACTAGCAGGGAATCTAAACTATTTATAGTGTTGCAATATTGAACCCTGTTAGTATATAATAGATTATAGACAGCAAGAAAAAATAATTGCTGTATTGGTTAGTCCTCCTTTAAGGCAAGTCTACACTATTAGGATAGGCAAAAACACTGTATAGTCTGAAGTGCTGGGTATTAGTGCATGAATTAGCCAACCCAAGCACAGCCTTAAATATCTGCGTGTTTGAGTCCTAAACTGAGTGAGAGTTGCACTGAGATTATTGTTAACGATACTATTGCTAGTAATAGTTCAAGTGGTCAATATATAGGCCCCATAGATATAAAATATAAGCCTGGATTAAAGAGACAAAATATGTTGAGTGCCTCTTATTGAGCCACAATATAGCTGTTTGCCGTGGTATTTGTGACCTGGTATTCAGGGTGAATATATTTGAACAAATTAGCATAGACCGATATTGTTTGCTACAAACTAACAGACCTTGTCGTAATTTTACCACATCCAATAGTAGTGCTTGATAAGCTAGTTTGAATGTGGTGCAGATAGCCTGCTTTTTAATTAATATAAGTCGCTATTGTTTGCTGCAAACTAACAAGCGTGTCAGCAATTATAACACATCACACCATAGTGCTTAATCAGCCAGTTTGAATGCTGTGCAGTTAGTCTGCTTATTACCGTAAATTTATGAGTTTTAGAAATCTGACCCCTATTATCGGCCAGAAAATTACCACTGAAATACTTAGAGATATCCCATTACAAACAGCCACCAAGTTAAATCGTCTACATTAGACGTGAATGAGGACTAAGCTATAAAAAGGTCTCTTCTATAGCGGAGACCTGATTACTTTTAACTGTCTATGAATATTGGAATAATATCAAGAGTGCTAGCACTGAGTCAGCAAATTAAAAATTGGGGGTTCAGTAACCCCGTGTTCGTGCCCCTGACGCGCGTTTCACATTACGCTTCCTCAGAGGGGTACGCGCCGGCCGGACAGAGCGGGTTATGTTGGAATCAAAAACCCGCCTCCGTGTTTTGATTGGTTCAACGGAATACCGCTATGTGACTTCTCATTGGTCAATCCTTGCAGTGTGACACATGGAAGTTCAAAACGGCACATTTACTTAAAGAGCTGATAAGTTATCATTTACGAGCTAAATTTGTCAGAAAGTCATTTGAAAGAGCAAGAGTTGAATGTATCTATCCGGTACATAGTCAAACATCAAGAACGAGATATAAAATATTGAGTGCGCTTTATTCATTACTGCGATATGTATTACTTGTGAATGATGTCTCTGTTAGTGATCCATTGTATTAGTGGAAAGCTGCTGGTCATTACCTAGATATAGTATCTAAATCATCTATATCACCTGGTTTTACATTATACCGTAGATGGATTTATGAAACTTTATTTATATCGATACTGGGATAGACACTCAATAAAAAATTCTAACAAGTTAAAATATTGGTTGTCATTCAATAGTAGTCCAATATTACGGACACCATATTACTGTTCTCTGATCAAACTGAAAGTTCACAGTTTAAGAAAGTTTTCATTAAAGTGCCGTATTTTAAATACCATACATGATAGTTGTACTCAGATTGATTATTAATCAAATATACAGGAAAACTATATCCACAAAAAAATAAATAAATAAGTAAATAAATAAGATTCTAGGGACTAGATAGTGTAAGTGAAATACAGTATGGTGATGAAATGTGAACAGAGGACATACATAAATAATGAAAGGATGTGATGCTCACAAAAAGTGTGAGAGAGAAGGGGAATGTGCGTGGATAAATAAATTCCACATGAAATATATTGAATCAAGTGTTCCAAACATGTATAGAAGTGAAAAGTCTTTCTGCACTACAGTGGAAAAAAAATATTAATTAATAATTGTAGAGAATTAATGGGGGAGGTAGTAATAGCTGAAAAGTGATAATTTATGTACAGACAATTTTTGCCTAAGTGTAAAACATATATTCAACGCTCATAAGGGTTAGTGAAAAGCTACTGTGTACATAGACTGTGTTTTTGTTAACTTAATATTAAAATGGTGTGAAAAGGGAAGATCTTTTAAAATTAAGACTTATTATAGGTAAACATTGTAATTGTTGAATTCATTTAATCCGTGTGGATGTACAGTATTGAGTAGATGTATCCAACGGCATTCTGCTTTTAATAATGAATTTTCTAAATTGCCTCCTCTAATGCCAAGGGAGACTTTCTGCAGAACAGAAAATTTTAAATGGCTGCTTGATCCTTGATGTTTAAGTAAGAAATGTTTTGCTACACTTGTAATCTTTTTGCCTTTTTGTAGGTCTTTTTCTGCGTTCTTGATATTGTTTTTATGTTCCAAAATTCTGACCCTTGCCTCTCTGGTCGTCATGCCTACATAGGCTTTCTCACATACACAATAGATGATATAAATAACTCCCAGGGATCTGCATGTGAAGTGGTGTTTAAGTTTTTGGCTTTTCCCATATTTGTCCTGAATTTCTTTGATTTTCCTAACATGAGGACAGACAGAACATGTACCACATGGGTACATGCCAGGGTCAGTATCACTTTTTTTTGGAGTGTGTATATAATGACTCTGTACCAGTTGATCTTTTAGATTTCTCGGTCTCTTATAGCCTATTTGTACTCTCGCTCCTAATGTATCTTTAAGCTCAGGGTCACTGGTGAGGATATGCCAGTTCTCATTGAGTATCTTAATCACACTTTGCATCTGCGGATTGTATGTAGTGATCAGTCTAGGAATGGTGGTGGAATTGTCTTTGATTCTAGGACACAATAAAGTGTCTCTGGATGTTTTCAGAGCTTTGAATTTTGCCTGTTTGATGGCCCTATTGCTGTAGCCTCTTTGTAGTAGCCTGGTTGTAAGAAGTTTACTTTCATTTTCATATATAGAGACATCAGAACAATTTCTCCTCAACCGCAAGAACTCCCCATATGGAATTGCTTTTAAAGTGCATCCTGGATGTGCACTTGTCCTGTGCAATAATGAATTTGTAGCAGTTTCTTTCCTAAAGACCTTAGTTGCAATGGTGCCATCAGTATTTTTTGTAATTGTTAGATCTAGGAAATCAATTTTACCCAAATCGGCTTGGTATGTCAATTTGATGTTAAATTTGTTTTGATTGAGAACTGAAAAGAACTCATCAAGATGTTCACGTGTACCTTCCCAAACAAATAGTACATCATCGATGTATCTTATCCATAGAGGTATATGGTCTGTGTATTTCTCCATGCCTTCAGAAAAAACAATTTTTTGTTCCCAGTGCCCCAGGAACAAATTAGCGTATGTTGGGGCACAAGAAGTGCCCATGGCAGTTCCTTGTGTTTGTAGGTAGAAACTATCTTTAAATGTGAAGATATTATGAGTCAGGACATACTTCAAAAGGAGTAAGATAAACTCATTATGGTCTTTGTTATCCGATTCATTGGTGGAAAGAAAGTATTTGACTGCCTGTATACCATCATTATGTCTGATACTAGTATATAGTGACTCTACATCTGCGGTGATGAGCCAGGTATCACTATTCAGATGTAAGTTTTGCATAATTTTTAAGACCTCCATAGTATCACGGACATACGAGGGCATAGCAGTAAGGTATTCCCTTAATCTCTGATCTATATATCTGCTAGCTGCCTCAGTTAGATTATTATTGCCCGATACTATGGGTCTTCCTGGTGAACCCCCAATTTTTAATTTGCTGACTCAGTGCTAGCACTCTTGATATTATTCCAATATTCATAGACAGTTAAAAGTAATCAGGTCTCCGCTATAGAAGAGACCTTTTTATAGCTTAGTCCTCATTCACGTCTAATGTAGACGATTTAACTTGGTGGCTGTTTGTAATGGGATATCTCTAAGTATTTCAGTGGTAATTTTCTGGCCGATAATAGGGGTCAGATTTCTAAAACTCATAAATTTACGGTAATAAGCAGACTAACTGCACAGCATTCAAACTGGCTGATTAAGCACTATGGTGTGATGTGTTATAATTGCTGACACGCTTGTTAGTTTGCAGCAAACAATAGCGACTTATATTAATTAAAAAGCAGGCTATCTGCACCACATTCAAACTAGCTTATCAAGCACTACTATTGGATGTGGTAAAATTACGACAAGGTCTGTTAGTTTGTAGCAAACAATATCGGTCTATGCTAATTTGTTCAAATATATTCACCCTGAATACCAGGTCACAAATACCACGGCAAACAGCTATATTGTGGCTCAATAAGAGGCACTCAACATATTTTGTCTCTTTAATCCAGGCTTATATTTTATATCTATGGGGCCTATATATTGACCACTTGAACTATTACTAGCAATAGTATCGTTAACAATAATCTCAGTGCAACTCTCACTCAGTTTAGGACTCAAACACGCAGATATTTAAGGCTGTGCTTGGGTTGGCTAATTCATGCACTAATACCCAGCACTTCAGACTATACAGTGTTTTTGCCTATCCTAATAGTGTAGACTTGCCTTAAAGGAGGACTAACCAATACAGCAATTATTTTTTCTTGCTGTCTATAATCTATTATATACTAACAGGGTTCAATATTGCAACACTATAAATAGTTTAGATTCCCTGCTAGTTACTATAATTTGAATACGGGAGTGCTATCTGATATACCAATAATATTATCTGAGTTCCAGCTAGTTTTAATAGTATGTGTGTGTGTGCATGTGTATGAGTCCAGCCGGACTTTCAATATATTTTTTCACTAATAAAGTTATTTAGTATAAATGTGAATGATCGGATGATTTTGATACTTACTTATTCTTTATGTGTCTGACCTTTATCTACAGTGGGTACAGTTATTACACAATCCAGCAACCTGCAATCTTTCTCTTTGTGTGTTGCAAATCTCTCTTGCACACATATTTGTACATTTCTATGTATATTATTGCATTAGGTTCTGGGATTCTGGGACTATAAGTATTATACAAAGTGATTCAGTCCTTGAATATAAGAATTTCAACCCACTTCATTTCCCTCGCCACCCCCAGTTAACGATTACATTTACTAGGTTATCCTAGTTTTTCTTTGAGGGAACTTACTAATATAAAATGAATTTACAACAAGATTTAGCACTCAGACAACAAAAAAGACTTAAAGAACTTAACCAATTATTTGATAAAAAAAACATTGATGACACTTCAATAACCAAAGATGAACTGAACAACACGCTATGTAACTTACATCAAACATTATACAAACAAACCAAAAGATGGTGGAATTGGCACTTCTTTGAGAAGTATGCAGAGCGAGGCATCATACCGAGAGGCTTAAGGATCAAAATGTTCCCAGCCTTTACCTTAAACAATGAAAGTTTAGTAAAAGAATGGGAAGGAACACTGACAGAATGTTCACTAAAATTAATTCAAATATTAATAAAACACGACACCTTGGAACTTAATAAATTAGATGCAGAGATTAAAGAACATAATGAACTCCTTAAAAAATTTGAAGAAAAATTCGATTTTGTAGAAACGTATCAGACATACCAAAAAGAATTAGACAAACTTGAGAATGAACTAATTCAAACCAAAAAACAAAAACTGCAGAGAGATATAGATGATTTCCAACAACAAAGAATTTATAGATGGAGATATCAGACATCCAACAGAAATAGGTACAATAGGACTCAAATAAGAGAAAACAACAGTGGTACAGAAACAGAAACTGACATCTCTGATAATGAAAGTAATAGAGATGAAACGGAGCCTATGACAAGAGAGTTCCCAGTATCAGCAACACTAGTTAATCCTTTACCGGGTACATCTAACACCAATAGAGAAGTGTCTTTTTTAGCATTAAGTCACCGACAACAACAAACATTAAATCCGACAACAGCCAACAAACCAACAAGGGGAAACAAAAGGAAAAACACAGGCCCCCAAAGACAATCAGAGAGGAAGAAAGAGATGTGTCCATTCACCACAATCAGGACCAACTCATGAGAGTAATTAATCTGAGTAAACACTCTCTGAATATTAACCATGAGAGTGTCCTCTCTAAAGGATTAACTTTCTGCCCCACCAATACTCTAAACAAGTTTGAGTTAATTAAAGACATACACCTATTCTCACGAAAGCTGTTACTTAAAAAGATGTATTCAAATAAAAATGATCCCTCTCTATCTAAGGAGGAATTAGACTCTCTGCAAGATCTGGAAGATCTTTTAAGTGAATCTGATACTGAAACCCATGCTACCCAATGGAAGAAAGGGTTAAAACCGAAATCCACATATACACCATCTGCATCAATTTCACCTCAAGTCAGTGTTTTCTCACAGATTGTATGCCAAAAAATTGAAACTTTACCTATTTTTGATGCGAATAATAACCTCACTCTCCCTGAAAAAAGGGCATTGAATGATATTCAAACATGGACAGATGTAGTCATTAAGCCGTCAGACAAGGGCGGAAACATAGTATTGTGGCCCAAAGATGACTATGTTGATGAAGCCATGAGACAGTTATCTAATAAAGATTGTTATAAAAAACTACTACTCAATCCTCAATCTGACTATATGGAACAATATAATAAACTCATAGTTAGGACATGGGAGAATGGAACCATCACTAAAACCGAAAAAAATTTCCTGATACAAAAGAACCCTACTCTAGCGACTATATACTTTCTGCCTAAGGTCCACAAAAACCTTACCAAACCACCAGGAAGACCCATAGTATCGGGCAATAATAATCTAACTGAGGCAGCTAGCAGATATATAGATCAGAGATTAAGGGAATACCTTACTGCTATGCCCTCGTATGTCCGTGATACTATGGAGGTCTTAAAAATTATGCAAAACTTACATCTGAATAGTGATACCTGGCTCATCACCGCAGATGTAGAGTCACTATATACCAGTATCAGACATAATGATGGTATACAGGCAGTCAAATACTTTCTTTCCACCAATGAATCGGATAACAAAGACCATAATGAGTTTATCTTACTCCTTTTGAAGTATGTCCTGACTCATAATATCTTCACATTTAAAGATAGTTTCTACCTACAAACACAAGGAACTGCCATGGGCACTTCTTGTGCCCCAACATACGCTAATTTGTTCCTGGGGCACTGGGAACAAAAAATTGTTTTTTCTGAAGGCATGGAGAAATACACAGACCATATACCTCTATGGATAAGATACATCGATGATGTACTATTTGTTTGGGAAGGTACACGTGAACATCTTGATGAGTTCTTTTCAGTTCTCAATCAAAACAAATTTAACATCAAATTGACATACCAAGCCGATTTGGGTAAAATTGATTTCCTAGATCTAACAATTACAAAAAATACTGATGGCACCATTGCAACTAAGGTCTTTAGGAAAGAAACTGCTACAAATTCATTATTGCACAGGACAAGTGCACATCCAGGATGCACTTTAAAAGCAATTCCATATGGGGAGTTCTTGCGGTTGAGGAGAAATTGTTCTGATGTCTCTATATATGAAAATGAAAGTAAACTTCTTACAACCAGGCTACTACAAAGAGGCTACAGCAATAGGGCCATCAAACAGGCAAAATTCAAAGCTCTGAAAACATCCAGAGACACTTTATTGTGTCCTAGAATCAAAGACAATTCCACCACCATTCCTAGACTGATCACTACATACAATCCGCAGATGCAAAGTGTGATTAAGATACTCAATGAGAACTGGCATATCCTCACCAGTGACCCTGAGCTTAAAGATACATTAGGAGCGAGAGTACAAATAGGCTATAAGAGACCGAGAAATCTAAAAGATCAACTGGTACAGAGTCATTATATACACACTCCAAAAAAAAGTGATACTGACCCTGGCATGTACCCATGTGGTACATGTTCTGTCTGTCCTCATGTTAGGAAAATCAAAGAAATTCAGGACAAATATGGGAAAAGCCAAAAACATAAACACCACTTCACATGCAGATCCCTGGGAGTTATTTATATCATCTATTGTGTATGTGAGAAAGCCTATGTAGGCATGACGACCAGAGAGGCAAGGGTCAGAATTTTGGAACATAAAAACAATATCAAGAACGCAGAAAAAGACCTACAAAAAGGCAAAAAGATTACAAGTGTAGCAAAACATTTCTTACTTAAACATCAAGGATCAAGCAGCCATTTAAAATTTTCTGTTCTGCAGAAAGTCTCCCTTGGCATTAGAGGAGGCAATTTAGAAAATTCATTATTAAAAGCAGAATGCCGTTGGATACATCTACTCAATACTGTACATCCACACGGATTAAATGAATTCAACAATTACAATGTTTACCTATAATAAGTCTTAATTTTAAAAGATCTTCCCTTTTCACACCATTTTAATATTAAGTTAACAAAAACACAGTCTATGTACACAGTAGCTTTTCACTAACCCTTATGAGCGTTGAATATATGTTTTACACTTAGGCAAAAATTGTCTATACATAAATTATCACTTTTCAGCTATTACTACCTCCCCCATTAATTCTCTACAATTATTAATTAATATTTTTTTTCCACTGTAGTGCAGAAAGACTTTTCACTTCTATACATGTTTGGAACACTTGATTCAATATATTTCATGTGGAATTTATTTATCCACGCACATTCCCCTTCTCTCTCACACTTTTTGTGAGCATCACATCCTTTCATTATTTATGTATGTCCTCTGTTCACATTTCATCACCATACTGTATTTCACTTACACTATCTAGTCCCTAGAATCTTATTTATTTACTTATTTATTTATTTTTTTGTGGATATAGTTTTCCTGTATATTTGATTAATAATCAATCTGAGTACAACTATCATGTATGGTATTTAAAATACGGCACTTTAATGAAAACTTTCTTAAACTGTGAACTTTCAGTTTGATCAGAGAACAGTAATATGGTGTCCGTAATATTGGACTACTATTGAATGACAACCAATATTTTAACTTGTTAGAATTTTTTATTGAGTGTCTATCCCAGTATCGATATAAATAAAGTTTCATAAATCCATCTACGGTATAATGTAAAACCAGGTGATATAGATGATTTAGATACTATATCTAGGTAATGACCAGCAGCTTTCCACTAATACAATGGATCACTAACAGAGACATCATTCACAAGTAATACATATCGCAGTAATGAATAAAGCGCACTCAATATTTTATATCTCGTTCTTGATGTTTGACTATGTACCGGATAGATACATTCAACTCTTGCTCTTTCAAATGACTTTCTGACAAATTTAGCTCGTAAATGATAACTTATCAGCTCTTTAAGTAAATGTGCCGTTTTGAACTTCCATGTGTCACACTGCAAGGATTGACCAATGAGAAGTCACATAGCGGTATTCCGTTGAACCAATCAAAACACGGAGGCGGGTTTTTGATTCCAACATAACCCGCTCTGTCCGGCCGGCGCGTACCCCTCTGAGGAAGCGTAATGTGAAACGCGCGTCAGGGGCACGAACACGGGGTTACTGAACCCCCAATTTTTAATTTGCTGACTCAGTGCTAGCACTCTTGATATTATTCCAATATTCATAGACAGTTAAAAGTAATCAGGTCTCCGCTATAGAAGAGACCTTTTTATAGCTTAGTCCTCATTCACGTCTAATGTAGACGATTTAACTTGGTGGCTGTTTGTAATGGGATATCTCTAAGTATTTCAGTGGTATTTGGAGTCAGTCAGGAAAGGGTCTAACGCTCACTTTTCAGCCGCGACTTTTCCATACCGCAGATCCCCTTACGTCAATTGCGTATCCTATCTTTTCAATGGGATCTTCCTAACTCCGGTATTTAGAGTTGTGGCTGAAGTGAGCGTTAGAATTCTAACGACGAAACTCCAGCCGCAGAAAAAAGTCAGTAGTTAAGAGCTTTCTGGGCTAACGCCGGTTCATAAAGCTCTTAACTACTGTACTCTAAAGTACACTAACACCCATAAACTACCTATGTACCCCTAAACCGAGGTCCCCCCACATCGCCGCCACTCGATTACATTTTTTTAACCCCTAATCTGCCGACCGCCACCTACGTTATACTTATGTACCCCTAATCTGCTGCCTCTAACACCGCCGACCCCTATATTATATTTATTAACCCCTAACCTGCCCCCCACAACGTCGCCGCCAGCTACCTACAATAATTAACCCCTAATCTGCCGACCGCAAAGAGCCGCCACCTACATTATAGCTATGTACCCCTAATCTGCTGCCCCTAACACCGCTGACCCCTATATTATATTTATTAACCCCTAATCTGCCCCCTCAACGTCGCCTCCACCTGCCTACACTTATTAACCCCTAATCTGCCGACCGAATCTCGCCGCTATTCTAATAAATGGATTAACCCCTAAAGCTAAGTCTAACACTAACACCCCCCTAACTTAAATATAATTTAAATCTAACTAAATAAATTAACTCTTATTAAATAAATTATTCCTATTTAAAGCTAAATACTTACCTGTAAAATAAATCCTAATATAGCTACAATATAAATAATAATTATATTGTAGCTATTTTAGGATTAATATTTATTTTACAGGCAACTTTGTAATTATTTTAACCAGGTACAATAGCTATTAAATAGTTATTAACTATTTAATAGCTACCTAGTTAAAATAATTACAAAATTACCTGTAAAATAAATCCTACCCTAAGTTACAATTAAACCTAACACTACACTATCAATAAATTAATTAAATAAAATACCTACAATTACCTACAATTAAACCTAACACTACACTATCAATACATTAATTAAATACAATATCTACAAATAAATACAATGAAATAAACTAACTAAAGTACAAAAAATAAAAAAGAACTAAGTTACAAAAATTTTTAAAATATTTACAAACATCAGAAAAATATTACAACAATTTTAAACTAATTACACCTACTCTAAGCCCCCTAATAAAATAACAAAGACCCCCAAAATAAAAAAATGCCCTACCCTATTCTAAATTACTAAAGTTCAAAGCTCTTTTACCTTACCAGCCCTGAACAGGGCCCTTTGCGGGGCATGCCCCAAAGAATTCAGCTCTTTTGCCTGTAAAAAAAACACATACAATACCCCCCCCAACATTACAACCCACCACCCACATACCCCTAATCTAACCCAAACCCCCCTTAAATAAACCTAACACTAAGCCCCTGGCTCCGATATCTTCATCCAACCCAAGAGGGGGCTAGACATCCATCATCCGACGGCTGAAGAAGTCCAGAAGAGGCTCCAAAGTCTTCATCCTATCCGGGAAGAAGAATAGATCGGGACCGGCAACCATCTTCTTCCAAGCGGCATCTTCTATCTTCATCCGATGAGGACCGGCTCCATCTTGAAGACCTCCACCACGGACCCATCTTCTTCTTCCGACGACTTCCCGACGAATGACGGTTCCTTTAAGGGACGTCATCCAAGATGGCGTCCCTCGAATTCCGATTGGCTGATAGGATTCTATCAGCCAATCGGAATTAAGGTAGGAAAATTCTGATTGGCTGATGGAATCAGCCAATCAGAATCAAGTTCAATCCGATTGGCTGATCCGATCAGCCAATCAGATTGAGCTCACATTCTATTGGCTGATCGGAACAGCCAATAGAATGCGAGCTCAAACTGATTGGCTGATTGAATCAGCCAATAGGATTGAACTTGATTCTGATTGGCTGATTCCATCAGCCAATCAGAATTTTCCTATCTTAATTCCGATTCGGAATTCGAGGGATGCCATCTTGGATGACGTCCCTTAAAGGAACCGTCATTCGTCGGGAAGTCGTCGTCGGAAGAAGATGGGTCCGCGGTGGAGGTCTTCAAGATGGAGCCGGTCCTCATCGGATGAAGATAGAAGATGCCGCTTGGAAGAAGATGGTTGCCGGTCCGGATCTACTCTTCTTCCCGGATAGGATGAAGACTTTGGAGCCTGTTCTGGACTTCTTCAGCCGTCGGATGATGGATGTCTAGCCCCCTCTTGGGTTGGATGAAGATATCGGAGCCAGGACGGATCGGTGTGATACCCGGTGAGGTGAAGACAAGGTAGGAAGATCTTCAGGGGCTTAGTGTTAGGTTTATTTAAGGGGGGTTTGGGTTAGATTAGGGGTATGTGGGTGGTGGGTTGTAATGTTGGGGGGGTATTGTATGTGTTTTTTTTACAGGCAAAAGAGCTGAATTCTTTGGGGCATGCCCCGCAAAGGGCCCTGTTCAGGGCTGGTAAGGTAAAAGAGCTTTGAACTTTAGTAATTTAGAATAGGGTAGGGCATTTTTTTTATTTTGGGGGTCTTTGTTATTTTATTAGGGGGCTTAGAGTAGGTGTAATTAGTTTAAAATTGTTGTAATATTTTTCTGATGTTTGTAAATATTTTTTTATTTTTTGTAACTTAGTTCTTTTTTATTTTTTGTACTTTAGTTAGTTTATTTCATTGTATTTATTTGTAGATATTGTATTTAATTCATTTATTGATAGTGTAGTGTTAGGTTTAATTGTAGGTAATTGTAGGTATTTAATTTAATTTATTTATTGATAGTGTAGTGTTAGATTTAATTGTAACTTAGGTTAGGATTTATTTTACAGGTAAATTTGTAATTATTTTAACTATTTTAGCTATTAAATAGTTCTTAACTATTTAATAGCTATTGTACCTGGTTAAAATAAATACAAAGTTGCCTGTAAAATAAATATTAATCCTAAAATAGCTATAATATAATTATAATTTATATTGTAGCTATATTAGGATTTATTTTACAGGTAAGTATTTAGCTTTAAATAGGAATATTTTATTTAATAAGAGTTAATTAATTTCGTTAGATTTAAATTATATTTAACTTAGGGGGTGTTAGGGTTAGACTTAGCTTTAGGGGTTAATACATTTATTAGAATAGCGGTGAGCTCCAGTCGGCAGATTAGGGGTTAATGTTTGAAGTTAGGTGTCGGCGATGTTAGGGAGGGCAGATTAGGGGTTAATACTATTTATTATAGGGTTAGTGAGGCGGATTAGGGGTTAATAACTTTATTATAATAGCGGTGCGGTCCGCTCGGCAGATTAGGGGTTAATAAGTGTAGGCAGGTGGAGGCGACGTTGTGGGGGGCAGATTAGGGGTTAATAAATATAATATAGGGGTCGGCGATGTTAGGGCAGCAGATTAGGGGTACATAGGGATAATGTAAGTAGCGGCGGTTTACGGAGCGGCAGATTAGGGGTTAATAATAATATGCAGGGGTCAGTGATAGCGGAGGCGGCAGATTAGGGGTTAATAAGTGTAAGATTAGGGGTGTTTAGACTCGGGGTACATGTTAGGGTGTTAGGTGCAGACGTAGGAAGTGTTTCCCCATAGCAAACAATGGGGCTGCGTTAGGAGCTGAACGCGGCTTTTTTGCAGGTGTTAGGTTTTTTTTCAGCTCAAACAGCCCCATTGTTTTCTATGGGGGAATCGTGCACGAGCACGTTTTTGAGGCTGGCCGCGTCCGTAAGCAACTCTGGTATCGAGAGTTGCAGTGGCGTTAAATATGCTTGTTGTGGACTCTCAATACCAGAGTTATTTTAAAGGTGCGGCCAGAAAAAAGCCAGCGTTAGCTACGCGGGTCGTTACTGACAAAACTCTAAATCTAGCCGACACGTTTTTACACATATCAAAAGTATATGTTTAATTAATCATTTATAATTACATAAATGTATTGTTTTAAGATAAATATATTAAAGGGACAGACAACACCAAAACGATATTCTTTAAAAAGATAGATAATCAATTTATTTACCATTCCCCAGTTTTGCATAATCAACACAGTTATATTTATATACCTTTTACCTCTATGACTACTTTGTATCTAAGCTTCTGCAGACTGCCTCCTTATCTCAGATATTTTGAAAGACTTGCATTTCAGGCAATTAGTGCTGACTCTTAAATAGCTCCACTGGGGTGAGCACAATGTTATCTATATGACACACAGGAACAAACAGTACATGTTATTAGCTATTCACAGGCAGACTGTGAGATAAGAGGTGGACTGCAGAGTCTTAGAAATCAACCTGTGAGCCTACCTAGGTTTAGTTTTTAACAAAAAATACCAAGAGAAAAGCAAATTTGATGATAAAAGTAAATTGGAAAGTTGTTTAAAATGACATGCCCTATCTGAATCATGAAACTTTAATTTGGACTTTACTGTCCCTTTTACTAAACATAGGAGTCTGACTTAGATATAAAATAATACATTTAGTAGATATTTAAAAATATATGAGAATTTCTATTGCGGCTGAGATGATCACGGGTGATGATAACAAGTACAAAAGTACTTTTATGCTACGCAACATTCTGAGATTCTAATTTTCTTCTATAAAATGACCATCTTTCTGAATGTTAAATGAAAATAGGAGAAAGAGTTGCACTTATTACCACGTGAAATATATGTGCAGCTGTAAAACCGAATAAGGAAGTATAAAAACAGTGTGAAAAATAGAATCCGTTAACACTTGTCACCAACTTTATGATTTAACAGTTTACAACTAAACGTCAATAATAGAAAACCGTCTCTAGCCAATTAACAAACTGCAACTAGTACCAAAAGTAAATTACCTGAGTTGAAGCATTTACCAAAACTTACCTTAAATTAAATATGTGATCAACTTACCTAAGTTATTCCATATCTTAACCATTTCTAGCATAATACCTAAGGGGAAAGTCAGTCTCATTTTGTTATTAGACGGCCATTTGAATGAACCCATAATAAGGAAAATACAATAACTGTTATATAAATATTTGGAACGATTATTAATTGGACTATTTTTTCAACATCTCAACCTCTATGTTAAGCCATCCAGAAACTGTTCCATAAATCACTGCAATCCATAATATGATACAGCACATAAAATGTAATGCATACATTTATCAGGATGTCTTTTTATTTTCAGACTTTCACTTAAGTTTGGCAACTTAGGAAATTTAAAAGGACTTACTTTAAGGTAAGTAATAAAATATGAAATTGGTAACTCAATAATTTATTATTGTGGAAAGTATTCTTCAAACTCCTTGTCAAAATCTGTTACTTGTCTTTTTAAGTTACACATTTGTTAGGAATAACAGTTTACTAGGCTTTAAAGGTCCCCAATTAATTTTTTAGCAGTTAAATGCAAATGGTTAAATGTTGCTGTCTCTTAAACAAGCTTTCCCCAAACCTGAAGGGGTTCTTAATGATAAAGCTAACAGGTTCACTATTTGCAGCATTTGTCAAGGGTAACTTTTTTCAATGATAGATCTGTAGCTCACATAACACAATTTAGGGGAGTACCCTACATGTCTTAATAGGAAAGAGAAAGATAACAGTAAATTACATACTATAAAATTTGTTCCTGTAATTTCCTAGATATTTTTGCAGTTTATCTAGAAAAACAACAGAATATACAATGTAATAAACTCACTTCCCTGAAGGCGGATGCTACAAGCTTCAGACTCGTAGAGAAGCGTCAGTGTGTATGTCATGACGCCACCATTGCATACACACATAACCATCGCAGTTTAAAGGGACATACAACCAAAACATTGTCTTTCATGATTCCGATAGATCATACAATTTTGAACAACTTTCCAATTTATACCTCTCCCATAGGACTTTGTGCCAAAACACCTGCAGGGTCATTTGCAACATAAAGGTCACAAATAACTCTACCTTTAGTACAGGAAACATAATTGTAATTATTAACAGAAGACTTCTGCAATTTCTGTGGGCTAAATTTAGTGCACCTATCTGGGTCCAACTCTGACATAATGGTATTTTCCTGCTTCCATCCCGGTTCTTGTACTGACCACTTATTTTGCTTTGCTCCCTGGTGTATGTTCCCAAAGAGTTAAAATAATTTTACCACTTGCATGTTACACTTGCTGTTGCCCATTAAATTCAGTAGAATACCCAGTAAGGGTTTGTGTGAACATGATACAGTATGTAATCATTAACACCTTCAACATCCATTCTTAGCAACAATTTATGCAAAACAAGGCCTCTGTTGTTTTAAATAAAAGAAATGCAATCAATTCTGGTACCTATAGTTATTATTTATAACACTATATACATTATAAACTGGATTACAAGTGGCGCGCTATTTAGTCCTTTTGCTTGCATGCAGACACAGCTGGAAGTAAACTTTTAATGCAGGCAGGCTAGCATGTGCATTACAAGTTGAAAGCAAAATGTTTGCATGTGAGTGAAACCCGATGCGTGCTAACTTGAGGACTTTGAATATTGCGAACGCTCTTACTTCTTCTTCCCAGAGTCTTTAATGGAGCTCACTGTTAAAAAAAAAACACACACACACACACACACACACATATATATATATATATATATATATATATATATATATACACACACACACATATATATATATATATATATATATATATACACACACACACATATATATATATATACACACACACAAACACATTATAGCCCTTTCAGTTCAAATACCTTGATATACCTTTTATCCTTATATCATTTTTTATTAATATTTATATAAATAATTTTTATCAGATAGTATGTATATACTGTGTTTATATATATATATATATATATATATATATATATATATATATATATTAGAAGGCAAGATGTTATGATTCAAGCGCATCCGAACAGTTCCTTGTGATCACCTAAAAATGCCAGGTGACGCTACACCACAGTGATTATTAAAACTGTGGATAATATTAATCTAAAAATACAAATTTATATAAATATACAATGACATTAGTATTTGTAAATGATAGATTATAAATACTTATAAAAGCAAAATATAAACTGCAATACAGCGCATGTAACAAGCAGTTTGAGGGACTATTAAATAATAATAATAAATATTACGAAATGGAGGTAATAAAAGGTAAGGAAGGTAAAAAATCCGGTTAAGGCTGATAGAAAATATATATATATAAATAATAAAAAGTTGAATACAAAGTTGAATACAATATACGTTAAATTACGAGAACAAATACATGTGGATATGAACAAATAAAAAAATGACAGTCGTTATCTATAAAAAAATATATACTATATAGATATAAGATAAGAGTGCCAAATAGAAGTAGTAGTCCAAAAAAGTTAATATCACAATTGTATTGCCACAGGGGTTCACACAGTCTATCAGTTCAAATGTGCAAATATTGGTGCAGATATTTCTTTGTCCGTGTCTGGTTACAGATGGGTACTCACCAGATTTCACCTCAATCTAATGAGGTAAGTATTTTGCCCACAGTTGTACTCATCCGGATTGTCTGTACGGTCTTAATTAGGAATAGTTTATCTTTTCCTCCATTTCTCCCAGGATGGTAAATGGGTTCTGTGTAATGCTCCGATATAAATTGAGCATAAAAACAAAAAGGAACACCAATAGTGTAATACAGCTTATTTATTTAAGTAACATACACACATATAGGATTCCTTTGTGGTTGTGCTTACTAGACAAAACCTCAACAGATGAGGTATGTGACAGACGTGAAGATACAGATTTACAAAGTCGATAAATCAAGCATCTGTTATATTTCAAGTTTAAAACTACCAGGACCGGGTAGCCTGTGAAAAGCCGCCTTACGCGTTTCGAAGTGTGTCTCAGAGGGAGTACATCAGAGGCATAATAGTTGTTTAAAATTGCATGTTTTATATCTGAATGTTTTATATCTGAATCATGAAAAATAATAAAGTGTGCGTTTCATATACCTTTAAGGTTGCATGATTTAGCAACACATGGATGCATAACAACAGATTAATCCTGATGACAAAAGTAGCACTGACTTTAATTTGGGTTAACAGTAGCGACTCCTTGTGCCATGTTACAAAACACTGCATTCATATTACTGCCACTGACCCCCTTTACTTTCCGCCGTGGACTTGGTCTGATATGAACCAGTGAGGCTTACACAAATAAATTTCAATAGCGCACCACGCTGTCCATTTGTTACCGGGTCAACACATTCATTTGCCAGACATCAATCAGACTTGTTACTTTAGCATAGCACAGCAGCCTCTGCCTTTACTTTTTCTATCTATTGACGCTTACCCTCCTAACTATAGTATACCGCCATATCTATTGGGAGAGTACTCACTCAACCATTCTTTTGATAGGCCAATTGTGTTGTGGTTGATTAGTTGAAATTGATGTCCCTCAATATTCAATCCTGTAGCACTTTTCATCAGACTGTTTAATGACCTACCCCTTCACACACTGCGGTAAATAAAGCGGTATCCCTAGCAACCATACTCTACTCACGATCCAGTGTTGAGATAATGTAACTTGACCACATAATTTTAATCACATTGGCCGCGATCTACCAGCAACGTCTTCGGGATCTACTGGTAGATCCCGATATACCTATTGGGCACCCCTGCCTTAGAGCTTATGAAGGGTTACATGAGTTTCTAGTGGTTTGCACCTTATGCACATGTTTGTGCGCACTCACACAATCAAACATATACTGTATATATACTGTATATTATATGTAAGTAATGATTCACTCATTAATTCTCTTTATTTTATTGTAGATTTCTATTGATCAAAAGCCTTTATAAGCCTCCTTCTCAAAATTGGTTCAAATTACAATGTGTACAGATACTTTTCAACAATTCCGTTCAAGCTACTTATAGCACAACAAGAATATTTGCTCCAATCAACTTCTCCTACCACTGCAAGCATGTCACCAGCATTCACAAACATGATGCACTCTTGATACCCAGCTCCTTGGATGATAATTCAAAACAGTGGGAAATTACATTTTTTGACTTTCAGGTAAGAAAAAAGAGTAAAGCCTCCAATTCCTTGTCATAATGACATAGGGTTAAATGTTAGCTTAAAGACTATTATTATTATTATTATTATTATTATTATTATTAACAGTAGTATTAATAACATATAACACCTTTTAAAAATATTGTTTATGTAAGAATACAAGTTATTCCTGTAAGTATATTCAAAAAACTTTGGGACTAATACATAGGCCAGATTACAAGTGGTAAAATATTTTTATTGTTCGAATGTTAACTGCGCTCAAAGTTATCTTTAAAAGGAGCCAGGTTTGCATGCGTATTACAAGTTGAAAGTAAAAAGTTAGCTTATGAGCGAAAGACCGATGTGTGCTAACTTCAGGACTTCAGATATTGCGACCAGGCTAACTTCCGGCTAGATTACGAGTTGTGCGTTAGAGTTAAAAAGCAGCGTTAAGAGGTCCTAACGCTGCTTTTTTACGCCCGCTGCTATTACGAGTCTTGAAGGTTTAGGGTCACCGCACACTTTTTTGGCCTTACCGCAAAACAACTTACGTAAACTTCGTAAAGTCTATTTTCAATGGGACTTCCATAGCGCTGATATTACGAGTCTGTCCTGGGAGGCCAAAAAGTGAGCAGTACACCCTACCCTGTCAAGAGTCCTAATGCATTTAAAAGTCAGTAGTTAAGAGTTTTATGGTACAACGCTGTAGCATAAAACTCATAACTAAAGTGTTAAAAAGTACACTAACACGCATAAACTACCTATTAACCCCTAAACCGAGGCCCTCCCACATCGCAAACACTATAATACATTTTTAACCCCTAATCTGCCGCTCCGGACATCACCACAACTATAATAAACATATTAACCCCTAAACCGCCGTACTCCCGCCTCGCAAACATTAGTTAAATATTATTAACCCCTAATCTGCCGTCCCTAACATCGCTGCCACCTACCTACATTTATTAACCCCTAATCTGCCTCCCCCAATGTCGCCGCCACTATACTAAATGTATTAACCCCTAAACCTAAGTCTAACCCTAACACCCCCTAACTTAAATATAATTTAAATAAATCTAAATAAAAATTAATATTATTACCTAAATAATTCCTATTTAAAACTAAATACCTATAAAATAAACCCTAAGCTAGCTACAATATAACTAAGAGTTACATTGTATCTATCTTAGGGTTTATTTTTATTTTACAGGCAAGTTTGTATTTATTTTAACTAGGTAGAATAGTTATTACATAGTTATTAACTATTAAATAACTACCTAGCTAAAATAAATACAAAAGTACCTGTAAAATAAAACCTAACCTAAGTTACAATAACACCTAACACTACACTATAATTAAATAAATTAACTAAATTAAATACAATTACCTAAATTAAATTAGCTAAAGTACAAAAACAAACAAACACTAAATTACAGAAAATAATAAACAAATTACAGATATTTAAACTAATTACACCTAATCTAATAAAAAAGCCCCCCCAAAATAAAAAAACCCCTAGCCTAAACTAAACTATCAATAGCCCTTAAAAGGGCCTTTTGCGGGGCATTGCCCCAAAGTAATCAGCTCTTTTACCTGTAAAGAAAAATACAAACAACCCCCCCCAAAAGTAAAACCCACCACCCACACAACCAACCCCCCAAATAAAATACTATCTAAAAAAACCTAAGCTCCCCATTGCCCTGAAAAGGGCATTTGGATGGGCATTGCCCTTAAAAGGGCAGTTAGCTCTTTTGCTGCCCAAACCCTAATCTAAAAAATAAAACACACCCAATACACCCTTAAAAAAACCTAACACTAACCCCCTGAAGATCGACTTACTGTTCTGAAGACCGGACATCCATCCACAAGGAAGCGGCAGAAGTCTTCATCCAACTGGGCCGAAGTCCTCAACGAAGCCGGGAGAAGTCTTCATCCAAGCTGGGCGAAGTGGTGCTCCAGACGGGCAGAAGTCTTCATCCAGGCGGCATCTTCTATCTTCATCCATCCAATGCAGAGCGGCTCCATCTTCAAGACATCCGGCGCGGAGCATCCTCTTCAAACGACGGCTTCTTACTGAATGACGGTTCCTTTAAGTGACGTCATCCAAGATGGCGTCCCTTAGATTCCGATTGGCTGATAGAATTCTATCAGCCAATCGGAATTAAGGTAGAAAAAATTCTATTGGCTGATTGCATCAGCTAATAGGATTTTTTCTACCTTAATTCCGATTGGAACTGTCATTCAGTTAGAAGCCGTCGTTTTAAGAGGATGCTCCGCGCTGGATGTCTTGAAGATGTAATTTAGTGGCAGTTTTTTTGTACTTTAGCTAATTTAATTTAATTTAATTTAGGTAATTGTATTTAATTTAGTTAATTTATTTAATTATAGTGTAGTGTTAGGTGTTATTGTAACTTAGGTTAGGTTTTATTTTACAGGTACTTTTGTATTTATTTTAGCTAGGTAGTTATTAAATAGTTAATAACTATTTAATAACTATTCTACCTACTTAAAATAAATACAAACTTGCCTGTAAAATAAAAATAAAACCTAAGCTAGATACAATCACATAGATTATGAGTCTTGCGTAAGAGTCTTTATCCAGGCGGCATCTTCTATCTTCATCCATCCGGAGCGGAGTGGGTCCATCTTGAAGCCAGCCAATAGGATTGAGCTCGCATTCTATTGGCTGTTCCAATCAGCCAATAGAATGCAAGCTCAATCCTATTGGCTGATTGGATCAGCCAATAGGATTTTTCCTACCTTAATTCCGATTGGCTGATAGAATCCTATCAGCCAATCGGAATTCAAGGGATGCCATCTTGGATGATTTAAAGGAATTTAAAGGAACCTTCATTCGTCGGGAGTCGGCGGAAGAAGAGGATGCTCCGCGTCGGCTGGCTTCAAGATGGACCCGCTCCAGATGGATGAAGATAGAAGATGCCGCCTGGATGAAGACTTCTGCCCCTCTGGAGGTCCTTTTCTGGCCGGATCGGATGAAGACTTCGGACCGTCTGGAGGACCACTTGTGCCTGGCTGGGTGAAGACAGCTCAAGGTAGGGTGATCTTCAAGGGGTTAGTGTTAGGTTTTATTAAGGGGGGATTGGGTGGGTTTTAGAGTAGGGTTGGGTGTGTGGGTGGTGGGTTTTAATGTTGGGGGGGGTATTGTATTTTTTTTTTACATGTAAAAGAGCTGATTACTTTGGGGCAATGCCCCGCAAAAAGCCCTTTTAAGGGCTATTTGTAATTTAGTTTAGGGTAGGGATTTTTATTATTTTGGGGGGCTTTTTTTATTTTATTAGGGGGATTAGATTAGGTGTAATTAGTTTAAAATTCTTGTAATTATTTTTTTATTTTATTTAATTTAGTGTTTTGGTTTTTTTTTAACTTTTGTTTATTTAATTGTATTTAATTGTAGTTAGTTTAGGTTATTAATTTAATGATAGTATAGTGTCAGATATAATTATAACTTAGGTTAGGATTTATTTTACAGGTAAATTTGTCTTTATTTTAACTAGGTAGCTATTAAATAGTTAATAACTATTTAATAACTATTGTAGCTAGTTAAAATAAATACAAAGTTGCCTGTAAAATAAAAATAAACCCTAAGATAGATACAAATGTAAATATTAGTTATATTGTAGCTATCTTAGGGTTTATTCTACAGGTAAGTATTTAGTTTTAAATAGGATTAATTTTTTTAATTGTAGTAATTTTATTTCATTTTATTTAAATTATATTTAAGTTATGGGGGTGTTAGACTTAGGTTTAGGGGTTAATAAATTTAATATAGTAGCAGCGATGATAGGGGCAGCAGATTAGGGGTTAATAATTGTAGGTAGGTTGCGGCGACATTGGGGTGGGAGATTAGGGGTTAATAAATAAAAAGTAGGTGTTGACGATGTTGGGGGTGGCTGATTAGGGGTTCATAGTGATAATGTAGGTGGCGGTGGTGTCCAGAGAGGCAGATTAGGGGTTAATAATATAAAGCAGGTGTCGGCGATGTCGGGGGTGGCAGATTAGGGGTTAATAAGTATAATATTAGGGATATTTAGGGATGTTTAGACTCTGGGTTCATGTTAGGGTGTTAGGTGTAGACATAAATGTTCTTTCCCCATAGGAATCAATGGGGCTGCGCTAGAAGCTGAACGCTGCTTTTTTGCAGGTGTTAGTTTTTTTTTCAGCCGGCTCATCCCCATTGATCCCTATGGGGAAATCGTGCACAAGCACGTTTAGCCAGCTCACCGCTACCGTAAGCAGCGCTGGTATTACAGTGAGATGTGGAGTTAAATTTTGCTCTCCGCTCACTTTTTTGTGGCTAAAGCCGGGTTAAAAAAAACCTGTAATACCAGGGTTGTCTTAAGTGAGTGGTGAGAAAAAACTGTGCGTTAGCAACGCAAGCCTTACCGACAAAAACTTGTAATCTACCCGAATGTAACTTTTAGTTATGTTGTAGCTATTTTAGGGTTTATTTTATAGGTAAGTTTTTAGTTTTAAAAAGGAATAATTTAGTTAATTATAGTAATTTTATTTAGATTTATACAAATTATATTTAAGTTAGGGGGTGTTAGGGTTAGAATTAGGTTTAGGGGTTAATACATTTAGTATAGTGCCAGCGACGTTGGGGGCGGCAGATTAGGGGTTAATAAGTGTAGGTAGGTTGTGGTGACATTGGGGGCGGCAGATTAGGGGTTAGTAAATATATTGTAGGTGGCGGCGATGTTGGGGGCAGCAGATTAGGGGTTCATAACTATAATGTAGGTGGCGGCGGTGTCCGGAGTGGCAGATTAGGGGTTAAAAAATATAATGCAGGTGTCTGCGATGTCGGGGGCGGCAGATAAGGGGTGTTTAGACTCGGGGTTCATGTTAGGGTGTTAGGTGTAGACATAAATTTTCTTTCCCCATAGGAATCAATGGGGCTGCGTTATTGAGTTTTACTCTGCTTTTTTGCAGGTGTTAGACTTTTTCTCAGCCGGCTCTCCCCGTTGATTCCTATGGGAAAATCATGCACGAGCACGTACGACCAGCTCACCGCTGACTTAAGCAGCGCTGGTATTGGAATGCGGTAAGGAGCACAATTTTGCTCAACGCTCACTTCTTGCCTTTTAACGCCGGGTTTGTAAAAACCTGTAATACCAGCGCTGTAGGTAAGTGAGCAGTGAGACAAAACTGCTCGTTAGCACAGCACAGCTCAAAACAAAAAACTCGTAATCTAAAGGTTCTTTTCCCCAACTTCTATGAGGCGCGCTTTTTAAAAAAAAAAAAAAAAAAAACTAATACATTGCTCGCGTGCTAACCATCCACTGCATTAGTTCAACAGTGGTAAACCCAAAGGTGAATACTTTACATTACAATGTTCTTCACATAGAAGAAAATGTTATTTTCATGTTTAAATATTTATATATACTAGTCTTAAAGCCCGTTACACGGTCCAAAATCACCTCTCCCTCCAAGAACCTTTCCCTACCCTCTGATCCCCTCTCCCTGCCACTCTCAATTTTTTCTTTCTGTAGCGTAGCAGTCCCACCCGCTTTCCCTACCCTCTGATCCCCTCTCCCTGCCACTCTCAATTTTTTCTTTCTGTAGCGTAGCAGTCCCACCCGCTCCCGCTCCAGCGATGATCCGCCCACCCGCCTCCCTCCTACCCTCCCACACCACCAACTTAGCAGCGCAGAGGTCTCATCCGCTCCCGCCCCCCTCCAGCGATGATCCTCCCACTCGCACACACGCGCCGACACTGATCCTTAAGGCCTTGCGGCCTCTCGCACAGACACATGCTTAAGGCTGTCATGAGATGCAGGACATATGCAGGACACAGCATTGATGGTACAACTCTATTTTATTGCAGAGCATAACAATACACATCTAGTCAGGTTGATTGTACTAAACTAACTGCGACACAGACACCGGAACTAAGCCCCGCCCACAAACTAGTGACATCACATCCTGCTCTCATCACATCTTCCCCTTTTTCAAAGGCGAAGCATACATTTGCATATAACAAATAACAAGGTACACCAACAGAGTATATAACAACATTTTTGTTTTTGAACATTATAAAAACAAATAGGTTAGAAAACATGAACAAATAAATTACATCCTGACTTGGACATTGAGGTAGACTACCCTAGTCCACAGTGACCATGGGATTATTCTGCCCATACTTCCGGTCACTGTTCTAGCTAAAGTCAGTCCCTATATCGGGCCAGAAGTTTCACCACTCTTCCGCTTGATGTAACTTTGCATGAACTGTCCTCTGATACAGAAGATGGTGAACAAGAGTCCGCTGGAGGCAAAGATATATCCCCGTTGTGGTCTTGCTGAGGGGAAGGCACCTCTCTTAGAACAGGGGATCCCACCGGCAGTGGTACTGAGGCATCCAGTTCCAGACTCTCAGGTACAGACTGAAGATGTTTTCGGTTACGGCGTGTAACCGTCCCTCCCTCCGTAAGGACTGTATAAGACCTTGGTTCTGGAGAGCGGCCAACTACCGTAGCAGGCGTCGTCCATTTCTTAATTTATAAACAGAGAGAAAGAACAGAAGCATTTATGTGGCACACTTGGGGGGTATTGTCATCTCATACATATGTAGGTGGTGAGTTCATTGTGTCGAATTGTGAGTTATATTAACACTTAACATTTATTAAATATATACATAAAATGATTCAAGTGTTGTGGACCATGCCACTTTTAATAAAAACGTTGCATCAAGTTATATTACAGTCAAAAAAAGAGAAAAAGAAAATAACACAGTTTAAAAGAAAAAGGCACTGTGTACTCTCTGGTAAAGGAGTAACCTCCTGTGTATCAAAATTAGTAAAATGTATCTTCAAAGGGTATCAAACTATAATTCACTATAAGTTTAGTGGTAAGTGAAACCGCAGCGTGCCCAGAGGTAACTGAGGGAGACAACACTATTATTGTATATATATATATAAGTTGCCTGTATCTTATAGTAAACAGATATAAGTCTCCACACTCCCCTAGCCGCCAAACTTAGGCACACATTACCACCTAAATAGATGCCCACAAAGGGCCAACAAATTACCAAGTGAAGAAAATTTCCCAATTAAGTTATACCCCGTTTTCTGTATTAAAGTACTAATACCACAGAGAGCAGCAGTGCAAACGGCCTAACGCGCGTTTCGCAAATGCTTTGTCAAAGGTCTTCCATTTCTTCTCATCGTCCAGTTTAATTCTGACACTTTGGCCCACTTTCAGTTCCTGTAAGGGCCTGACAGAATGTCTCCTGTCGTAGAAGAAGCGATAACCCTTTTTGGCCTCTTCATCCCTCCTAGGACTTCGTCCCGAGGAACAGGGCCAGGCGGCTTGAAGACACCCACTGAGGGTAAAGTGGTGCGAATCTGGTTTCCTAGCATCAGCTGTGCCGGGCTAAACCCGGTGGCTTGAATGGGCGTCGCCCTGTATGACAAGAGGGCTAGGTACGGCTCAGATTGCTTTAGAATGAATTTTGTTGTTTGAACTGCCCTTTCAGCCATTCCGTTGGCCTGCGGATAATGTGGACTTGATGTGGAATGTACAAAATCATATTCCCTGCTGAAAGCACTGAACTCTGTAGAAGCGAACTGCATACCATTATCACTCACCAGCTCCATTGGAATACCCCAGCGGGCGAACAAGCTCTTCAGGCGAATGATAACGGCCTGACTTGTGATATCATTCAGGGGTGCAATTTCCAAATACCTGGAATAGTAGTCGATCACAACAAGAAACTTTTTCCTGTGCAGTTCGCACAAATCAGAAGCTATTTTCTGCCACGGCCCCGCAGGCAGCGGAGTAGACATCAAGTGTTCCCTTCTCTGAGTAGGCCGGCGTTCCCGGCAAAAGGCACATTTAGACACGTGATTTGCAATGTCGGAGCTGATCCCAGGCCACCACACAGCTGTAGCTGCCCTTTCTCTGCACTTTGTAATGCCTAAGTGACCATCGTGAATCCTGTTTAACATATCCTTCCTCATGCTGACAGGAATTACAATGCGGTCCTGGAACAGCACCAACCCCTCCAGCTCCGTGAGCTGCGACCTCTCTGGCTGGTACGCATTTAAAGACATCCAAGCTGCCCGGCTCTCGGGCCAGCCTTCTTTTATGTACTTTATAACTTCTTGCAGATCTGTGTCCAAATATGTCTCTTTCTTTATCTCTTCCAGTTTCCTTGAAGAAATGGACTTAGAGGCCAGAACTGAATCAACATACACTTTCACACCTGATTTTGTGGAGGATTCTTCAGCAGCAGCCAGCGGGAGCCTGCATAGTGTATCTGCCACAACCAGTTGTTTCCCCGGCACATGCACTGCCTGAACATTGAACCTGAGCAGTCTCATTTAAAGTCTTTGGCATCTCAAGGGTGTTTTGTCAATGTCATAAGAATTGATTAGAGGGACTAGCGGTTTGTGGTCAGTTTCCAGATTAAATTTCTCCAAACCCACTAGATAATGCTGAAAGCGCTCACAGGCCCAAACTGCAGCCAGGCACTCTTTCTCAATTTGAGCGTATTTTGACTCCGCAGCCGTCAGTGTGCGGGAACAGTAGGCAATGGGCTGTAGTTTATTCTCATTTAACTGCAGGAGTGCAGCCCCCAACACATAACTGCTTGCATCGGCACTAACCACAGTCTTTTTTGAAGGGTCGTAGAACCCCAGCACTGGGGCAGTCCCCAGCAGGGACTTGGCCTGCAGGAAAGCTTTTTCTTGTGAAGGTCCCCAGACCCAGGCAACGTCTTTCTTAAGCAACTCCGTGATGGGGTGTAAAACTGTTGATAAATCTGGAAGAAACTTGCCCACGTAATTTACAAGGCCCAATATCTGTCTCAGCTCATGTACATCAGAAGGACTTTTCATCTGTTCAATAGCACAAATTTTCTCGGGGTCTGGCTTGATGCCATCCCCGTTGATGATATGCCCAAAGTAGCATAATTCAGTTTTCCTAAAATTACATTTTTCTTTATTCAGCTTCAGCCCAGACTCTTTGATAGCCTGTAGCACACAACTTAAACGCTGATCATGCTCCTCCACTGTAGACCCATACACTAGAATGTCGTCCATGACGACCGCTGTGCCCACGTGGTCACTCAGGAGAGAACTCATTTCCCTTTGAAAGATTTCAGGAGCGGAGGATATCCCAAAGGGGAGTCTGCAGAAGCAGAACCGACCTACCGGTGTGATAAAGGTAGTCAGTTTGCGGCACTTTAGATCTAGGGGGATCTGCCAAAAGCCGCTAGAAGCGTCTAATGTGGAAAAGAACTTCGCCCCAGCCAACTTTGGAGCTATATCTTCTAATGTCGGCAGCACAAATTTCTCTCTCTTCACTGCCTCATTCAACCTTTTCAGGTCCACACAGATGCGCACCTTTCCGTTTTTCTTTGCAACTGGAACAATGGGGGCACACCAATCAGTCGCTTCAACAACCTCTTCAATAACCCCCATAGACTTCATGCGCATAAGCTCTTTCTCCACTTGAGGCATGAGCGGGAACGGAATTCTACGAGGAGTAGAAATACTGTACGGGACTGCGTCACTTTTAAGTGCTATACGGACTGGTTTGCAATTCAGTAGGCCCAACTCGCCAAACATATCTTCGGAAATCTCATTCACTCTGGCCACGAGGCCCAAGTCACAGGCTGCTTTTCTGCTCACTAAATTGTTAACACACTGACCTCGAATCACATGCACCCACATGGTGAACTTTCTTTGCTTGTACTCACAGCTGGCAAGAAATTTCCCCGCACAATCAATGCGGCCACCAGGACTATGGACATTTGTAGTAACCTTCGCTAGCTGAGGCTGTCGAGGCAGTTTCATAAATTCAGCAAAAGACATTACAGTGATATCTGCTCCTGTCCTGTGTCAATCTTAAAATCAACTTTGTCTCCCATTACAGTAAAAGTAACTTTCCAATCTTCCTCCAAGCTTGGCCGTTCCACAACGGACCCCACAAAAGACACTTCCTGACCCTCCTGGTCACCATCCACCTGCATCTCCTTAATGTATTCAGTTTTACACACCACTTCAAAATGGCCCATTCTGTTACATTTTCTGCATCTTTTATCTCTGGCCGGGCATATAACACTCTGATCATGGGCACGGTAGCACCGCGTGTATCGGGCATGTTGCGCCCATCCACTTCTAGGCCTTTCCAGTACTTTAGATCTACCGCTCACACTGTGCCTTTCACTAGCAGTTTTCCTAGACTGTTGCACTTCATCCACAATACTCTCAGACCTCAGATCAGCGCTTTGCTTTTTCACCAGTTCACTCTGGCGGGCCATCCTAATATCCCCATCTAACGTTAAATCAGGCTCTAACTGCAGCTTCAGTGAGACTTCAGCATCTGCAATTCCAATAACTATTCTGTCTCTGATTTGCTCTTCTTTAGCAACACCAAACTCACAGAATTCAGCTAGTTCATACAGGCTGCGCACAAATGACTCCACAGATTCTCCCACACGCTGATTACGTTTGTGAAAACAAGCTCTCTCATGAATCACATTTCTTTTGGGCACAAAGTGGGCACTGAGTTTATCCATAACTATATCAAAGTTAAATTCTTCCCCTTCTTGGAAAGTAAAAGCATTGAACACTGGCTCCACATCTTTCCCCATAGAGTATAAAAGAGAATTAACTTGTACATCACCACTCTCCTTGTTTAGTTTGGAAGCAATCCTGAAGCGCTGAAACCGCTGACGCCATGTGGGCCAAGCTGCAGGCTGAGAGAAGTCAAAAGTCTCAGGTGGGGTAAACTTTGACATCGTCATCATCAGAAACAGAAGCGTAGTCCAGAACTTCTGACACCATGTCATGAGATGCAGGACATATGCAGGACACAGCAATGATGGTACAACTCTATTTTATTGCAGAGCATAGCAATACACATCTAGTCAGGTTGATTGTACTAGTGCCGCCCACAAACTAGTGACATCACATCCTGCTCTCATCACAAAGGCCTTGCGACTTTTGTTGTGGACACTAATGCTTAAGGCCTCACGGTCTATCTTGCGCACACATGTGTTGCCACTGATCCTTAATGCTTTGCGATTACCGGACACTGATTTGATTCTTAATGCCAGGTATATTTGTCTCGCACAGCCTCTACTGCCTTTTAAAATATAGGATATATATGTATATATAATATATATATATATATATATATATATATATATATATATATATATAAATAATTATTTTAAAATATATATATGTATATGCTTATCAATACCTATATATCTATATGAATACTGTATATAAAGGATTAGCGATATATACAGTAGATATATAAACATTTTCTTCTATGTGAATAGAATTGGAATGTAAAGTTTCTTTTATGTAATTGGCAAGAGTCCATGAGCTAGTGACGTATGGGATATACAATCCTACCAGGAGGGGCAAAGTTTCCCAAACCTCAAAATGCCTATAAATACACCCCTCACCACACCCACTATTCAGTTTTACAAACTTTGCCTCCTTTGGAGGTGGTGAAGTAAGTTTGTGCTTGATTTTCTTCTGTGATATGCGCTTCTCAGCATTTTGAAGCCCGATTCCTCTCAAAGTACAGTGAATGTCAGAGGGATGTGAAGGGAGTATCACCTATTGAATTCTATGGTTTTCTTCGCGGTAAACCTTTTCATAGGTTCTCTGTTATCGGTCATAGAGATTAATCTCCTACCTCCCTTTTCAGATCGACGATATACTCTCATATTCCATTACCTCTACTGATAACTGTTTCAGTACTGGTTTGGCTATCTGCTATATGTGGATGGGTGTCTTTCGGTAAGTATGTTTTCATTACTTAAGACACTCTCAGCTATGGTTTGGCACTTTATGTATTAATGTAAAGTTCTAAATATATGTATTGTACTTATATTTGCCATGAGTCAGGTTTATGTATATTTCCTTTTGCACACTATCAGTTTCAAAATTGGGAAAAACATATTTAGGAAGTTATTTTTTCTTACCTAGGGTATAGTCTTTTCTTCAAAATTGACTGTTTTCTTTAATTTCCGCGGGCAAAATTAGGCTTGCGAGGCCGCAAAATGCTATTATTTAGATTTTTTTTGTCTCGAAGGTATGTTCATTGACGCAAGTTTGCCATTTACGGCGTCTTAGTTGACGCCAGGTACCTTGCACAAGGTTGCGTCTGCCATGACACGAGTTTCCGGATTTCATTTTGCATTGCTTGTCATACTTGGTGCCAAATAATTTAATTATTTAAACCCCACTTCCTATATGCCTCTTGCCTTTCTCTATGCTCAGAGGGCTATGCTGTTTGCATTTTTTTCCCATTCCTGAAACTGCCATATAAGGAAATTGATATTTTTGCTTTATATGTTGTTTTTCTCTTACATTTGAAAGATGTCTCAATCTGATCCTGCCTCAGAAACCACTGTTGGATTCCTGCTGCCTGATAACAGTTCTACCAAAGTAGAAGATTATATCTCCAGCGGCAGAATGTAACTGTTGTCATGATAAACTTTTAGATGCAGAGAATGTATCCATCAGTACTAGTAAAATGCATGTTGTTCCTTCAACATCTAATGTACATGATATCCCTGTGAATATAAAAGATTTTATCGCTGATGCGATTCAAAAGGCTTTGTCTGCTATTCGGCCTTCTAATAAACGTAAAAGGTCTTTTGAAACTTCTCATAAAGTTGATGAAATTTCAGATGACCGACAACATACTTATTTATCCTCATTTGATGAGGATCTATCTGATTCAGAAGATCCTACCTCAGATATTGACACTGACAAATCTACTTATCTCTTTAAGATGGAGTATATTTGTTTCTTGTTAAGAGGTGTTGATTACTTTGGATATTGAGGAAACTAGTCCTCTTGATATTAAAACTAGTTAACATTTAAATTCTGTTTATAAACCTCCTGTGTTTACTCCAGAGGCTTTTCCAGTTCCTGATGCTATTTCTGATAATGAATGGAATAGGCCTGGTACTTCTTTTATTCCTTCTGCTAGGTTTAAAAAGTTGTATCCCTTGCCAGCAATTAGATTGGCGTTTTGGGAAAAAGTCCCAAAAGTTGATAGGGCTATCTCTACTCTTGCCAAATGTACTACTATCCCTATGGAAGATAGTACTTCCTTTAAAGATCCTTTAGATAGGAAACTTGAATGTTATCTAAGGAAAACTTATTTATATTCTGGCTATCTTCTCAGGCCTGCCATTTCTATGGCTGATGTTGCAACTGCATCAACTTTTTGTTTGCAAAGTTTAGCGCAACAGGATATAGATTCTGATTTGTCTAGCATTGTTCGCTTGCTTCAACATGCTAATCATTTTATCTGTGATGCTATTTTTGATATCATCAAAATTAATGTTAAATCTATGTCTTTAGCTATCTTAGCTAGAAGAGCTTTGTGGCTTAAATATTGGAATGCTGACATGGTATCTAAGTCTAGATTACTATCTCTTTCTTTCTAAGGTAACAATTTATTTGGTTCTCAGTTGGATTCAATTATTTCAACTGTTACCGGGGGAAGGGAATTTTTTTACCTCAGGATAAAAGATCTAAGGGTAAATCTAAGGCTTCTAATAGTTTTCGTTCTTTTCGACAGAATAAGAAACATAAAGCCAATCCTTCCCCCAAAGAATCTGGTTCCAATTGTAAACCGTCTTCAAGTTGGAATAAATACAAGCCTTTTAAGAAGCCAAAGCCAGCCCCCAAGTCTGCATGAAGGTGCAGCCCTCATTCCAGCTCAGCTGGTGGGGGGGCAGATTAAATTTTTTCCAAGACATTTGGGCAGATTCTGTCCAAAATCAATGGATTTAGAGTCGTCCTGTGAGAAGATTTTTTCTCTCAAGTGTTCCAGCAAACCCAGTGAAGGCTCAGGCCGTTCTGAAGTGTGTTTCAGATCTAGAGCTTTCAGGGGTAATTATACCAGTTCCGTTTCAGGAACAGGTTTTGGGGTTTTATTCAAATCTATTCATTGTCCCAAAGAAAGAAAATTAATTCAGGCCAGTTCTGGATCTGAGTGCCAACTTTCAAAATGGTGACTATAAGGACTATTCTGCCTTTTGCTTAGCAAGGTCATTATATGTCCACAATAGACTTACAGGATGCATATCTTCATATTCCGATTCATCCAGACCACTATCGATTTCTGAGATTCTCTTTTCTAGACAAGCATTACCAATTTGTTGCTCTTCCATTTGGCCTAGTGACAGCTCCAAGAATTTTTTCAAAAGTTGTTGGTGCCTTACTCTCTGTAATCAGAGAACAGGGTATTGTGGTGTTTCCTTATTTGGACAATATCTTGGTACTAGCTAAGTCTTTACATTCTGCCGAATCTCACACGAATCAACTAGTGTTGTTTCTTCAATGACATGGTTGGAGGATCAATTTACCAAAAAGTTCCTTGATTCCTCAGACAAGGGTCACCTTTTTAGGTTTCCAGATAGATTCAGTGTCCATGACTCTGTCTCTAACAGACAAGAGACGATTAAAATTGGTTTCAGCTTGTCAGAACTTTCAGTCTCAATCATTCCCTTCAGTGGCTATGTGCATGGAAGTTTTAGGTCTCATGACTGCAGCATTGGACGCGATCCCCTTTGCTCATTTTCATATGAGACCTCTCCAGCTTTGTATGCTGAAGCAATGGTGCAGGGATTATACAAAGATATCACAATTAATATCCTTAAATCCCAATGTTCAACTTTCTCTGATTTGGTGGTTAGACCACCATTGTATAATTCAAGGGGCCTCTTTTATTCGTCCAACCTGGACTGTAATCACAACAGATGCAAGTCTTTCAGGTTGGGGAGATGTCTGGGGAACTCTGACAGCACAAGGTGTTTGGAAATCTTAAGAGGCGAAGTTACCAATCAATATTTTGGAACTCCGTGCTATTTTCAGGGCTCTTCAGGTTTGGCCTCAGTTGAAGAGAGAACCATTCATTTGTTTTCAGACAGAGAATGTCACAACTGTGGCATATGTCAATCATTAGGGTGGGACTCGCAGTCCCCTAGCTATGAAAGAAGTATCTCAGATACTTGCTTGGGCGGAATCCAGCTCTTGTCTAATTTCTGCAGTACATATCCCAGGTATAGACGATTGGGAAGCGGATTATCTCAGCCATCAGACTTTACATCCGGGGGAGTGGTCTCTCCATCCAGATGTGTTTTTTCAGATTGTTCAGATGTGGGGTCTTCCAGAAATAGATCTGATGGCTGCTCATCTAAACAAGAAACTTCCCAGGTACCTATCCAGGTCCAGGGATCCTCAGGCGGAGTTGGTGGATGCAATAGCAGTCCCTTGGTTTTACCAACCTGCTTATATCTTTCTGCCTCTAGTTCTTCTTCCAAGAGTGATTTCCAAAATCATCATGGAACATTCGTTTGTGTTTCTGGTAGCTCCAGCATGGCCTCACTGGTTCTGGTATGAGGACCTTGTCCGGATGTCCAGTTGTCAACCTTGGCCACTTCCTTTAAGACCAGACCTTCTGTCTCAAGGACCATTTTTCCATCAGGATCTCAAATTGCTTAACTTGAAGGTATTGAAATTGAATGCTTAGTGCTTAGTCATAGAGGTTTCTCTGACTCAGTGATTGATACTATGTTACAGGCTTGTAAATCTGTTTCTAGGAAGATTTATTATCGAGTTTGGAAGACTTATATTTCATGGTGTTCTTCTCATAAATTCTCCTGACATTCTTTTAGAATTCCTAGAATTTTACAGTTTCTTCAGGATGGTTTGGATAAAGGTTTATCTGCAAGTTCCTTGAAGGGACAAATCTCTGCTCCTTCTGTTTTATTTCACAGAAAGATTGCTAAACTTCCTGATATTCACTGTTTTGTTCAGGCTTTGGTCCGTATCAAGCCTGTCATTAAATCAATCTCTCCTCCTTGGAGTCTTAATTTGGTTTTGAAAGCTTTGCAGGCTCCTTCTTTTGAGCCTTTGCATTTTTTGGATATTAAACTACTTTCTTGGAAAGTGTTGTTCCTTTTGGCTATCTCTTCTGCTAGAAAAGTTTCTGAATTATCTGCTCTTTCTTGTGAGTCACCTTTTCTGATTTTCCATCAAGATAAGGCAGTTTTGCAGACTTCATTTAAATTTTTACCTAAAGTTGTGAATTCTAACAACATTAATTGTTGTCCCCTCTTTGTGTCCTAATCCTAAGAATTCTTTGAAAAGATCCTTACATTCTCTGGATGTTGTAAGAGCTTTGAAATATTATGTTGAAGCTACTAAATATTTCAGAAAGACTTCTAGTCTATTTGTTGTCTTTTCTGGTTCTAAGAAAGGTCAGAAAGCTTCTGCCATTTCCTTGGCATCTTGGCTAAAACTTTTTTTAGATTTTAAAAGTTTTTATTGAAAGATAAATTATACAGAAGCAATAAACCACATTACACGTGCAAAACCTATGTGGTGAAATCAATCACATTAGTGGTATAACAAGTCATACATTGCATATTAATAAGTACTCACGTCCCCAGACTTGTGCTGGGTCGCAAGTTTACAAACATACTCATTTATGCATTATGTAGAAATAAGATCTTAGAGCAATGAAATGTACATATCAAATAGAAAAAGGAATAGAATAGAGAATAAAGAGACAAGGGAAGGGAGTGAAGGAGAAGGGAGGGAGAGAGAGAAAAAAAAAAAAAAGGGGGGGGGAGGGGAGAGGGGGGGGGATATGCGCAGTGAAAAACGTTGTCCATACAGAACTTCTCCTAAGTCTAGGGGCTTTATATTGTGCCGCGCCAAATTGCAAGTAGGAGTTCATATTTATCTAACATGTGGTTTTTGAGGTAGTGGTACCTTTCCAGAAGCAGTAACTCTTCAACCTGAAGGCGCCACTCTCCCAGATTAGGGATTGAGCGGGACTTCCACTTTCTTGGAATTAGTTTCTTTGCACCAGTGAGCATGATCAACAATAGGGCCAGGTGGGCCTGACTTAGGGTTTTAGGTAGTCTCAGGAAGAGAAGAATCTCCGGACTAACTGGGATTGGGGAGTGAAGGATCTCGGACATTTTGGTGATGGCCTCCGACCAGAAGGCCGCAAGATTAGGACAAGACCACCATATGTGCAGCAATGAGCCATGTTCTCCACAGCCCCTCCAGCACAAGGGGCTGACCGTCGGGAAAATTTTGTGTAGTCTGGCAGGTGTTAGATACCATCTACTCAACAGTTTTATCTGTGATTCTTGTATGGTCGAAGAGACAGAGGATTTTTTAATAAGTTTAAACGCTTTCAACCATTGTTCCGGGCTAATATCTGATTCAAGGTCCTCGGACCACCGTGTAACGTATGATGGGAGGGGATCTGTCCCCTGAAGGGCCACTATCTTATATATGAGGGAGATTAAGTGCCGTGGAGGCGATTCACAAGTGCATAAACTCTCGAAAGGAGTGAGAGGTCTTCCTAATTCTTGTTTATGTTTGTGACTAGTTATAAAATGTGTCAGCTGGTTATAGTGCATCCATGAATTGAAAATTTTTGGTTGAAATGCTCTGAGAGACTCAAGAGGTTTAATCTTCCCTTCTTCTACAACTCCAAGAACTGAACCGTCCTTGATTTTGTAGGGTGTAATTTTGTGGAAGCCTAATTTATGGTAGGGGATCACAGGATTTTCGATTATTGGAGATAAGGGAGAAGGGCAAGTGGAAATGTTAGTGGAGGTAGCCACAGTGGAGTCCCAGATGCGAAACGTCTCCTCAAGTATATGGTATCTATAAATCAGTTTTGAGCGCTTCGCAGGGGGGAGCCATGCAAGGGTACCGATGTTGCTTACTTTGAGGATGTGCCTATCCAAATCTACCCATGCCTTGTGTTCAGCGTTGTGGGCCCATTCTACTATCCTCTGTAGGCCTATTGCCTTCTTATAAACCGAAAGATCCGGGAGGCCGAGACCACCACTTTCCCTTGGTAAATACATAGTACGCCTGGGGACCCTGGGTTTAATGTTTCCCCAGATATATTGCTCGATGATTCTCTGCAGCTGAGCGACATACCCCCTAGGTAACTCTATGGGAAGCGTCTGAAATAGATACAAGATGCGTGGTAGAATATTCATTTTAATGACCCCAACCCTACCCAACCAGGATATATATCTGCCCTTCCAGGAGGAAAGGTCAGCTGCGATCTCACCCTTGAGAGGGGCATAATTAAATTTAAAGAGGTCTGCAGGATCTGAGGTAAGCTTGGCTAAAATTTTTGATTCATAAGGCTTATTTGGAGTCGGGTCAGGTCCTGACTCAGAGAATCACAGCTCATTCTACTAGATCAGTCTCCACTTCGTGGGCTATTAAGAATGAAGCTTCAGTTGATCAGATTTGCAAAGCAGCAACTTGTTCTTCTTTGCATACATTTACTAAATTCCACCGTTTTGATGTATTTGCCTCTTCAGAAGCAGTTTTTGGTAGAAAAGTTAATCAGGCAGCTGTTTCAGTTTGATTCCTCTGCCTATGTTTTAAGTTTTTTTCTTTCAGTTTTTATTTTATCCCTCCCTCTCTAGTGACTCTTGTGTGGAGTTCCACATCTTGGGTATTTCTATCCCATACATCACTAGCTCATGGACTCTTGCCAATTACATGAAAGAAAACATAATTTATGTAAGAACTTACCTGATAAATTAATTTCTTTCATATTGGCAAGAGTCCATGAGACCCACCCTTTTTATGGTGGTTATGTTTTTTTGTATTAAGCACAATTATATTTCCAATTCCTTTTTTGATGCTTTTTTTTTTTTTTTTAAATGTTTTTTATTGAGGTTATAAGAAATATTACAAAAAAAAAAGTTCATCCATTGAGAATAAGGGTTTAACATTGGAAAATACATAGTATACTCATAAACATAGTGAGGAATTAAGAGTATAACAATTCTGGACATATATTCTGTGCTTCTCCAGGAGAATAACAAAGCAGCAACCATGTGGCATGCAACTGCATCTGGTATTCCTATTGTATAAATTGTGAATAAAGAAATTTGTAGGAAATATCAGTCAACAAAAGTATTATTGAAGGGTATAGATAACTGGTAAAACCACTGATAGTAATGAAACCTCATTTATATATTATATGAATAATAAACCTGGTCACCACATTGCAGCTTGTACGGTTAGTTTTAATAGAATAAAAAGGAAAATTGGGGCAAGTGGTGATTAGCTGTTGGTTGGCCGCTTTTGGACCAAGTTGGCAGGGAAGGGGAAAGGGAGTTCAGCGGGCGAGAGCCGCTCGAAGTGGAGTGGGGGAGGGGAATGGGAGGGCGGAGCCTGGATTATATAAAAATCATTGAGTGCCAAGGGTGGATATAGAGTGTATTACAGAGCTAAAGGGATGGACAGCGAGGCCCAATCTGTTGTTAATGTAGTTAATAGGGGGGAACAGAGATTGCTCAGGGTATAGTAATTTATATACGTAACCAAAGTATCTATGGGTCTGCTAATCCTAACCAGATCAAGTACCTGCTATGCTTAACAATTCGTATATAGGCATTATGTACATACAATCTCAAAACTAGCTATCAGGTATAACATGGCAAAAATACAATGTGAAAGTATAAGACATATACATTAGCTACTAACAACATTCACATGAGGTAGAATACACACAGTATATGTAAGCTTTAAGCTGATAAGCCCATATGAGATTTGATCTTGATAAAAGGAAACGTTACTTAAAAACTTAGCAGAGATAACATAATGTGTAAAGAACAAACAGTAACCCCTATAAAAGTCTGTGCTGATACATGAGGAGATGAATAAATACAAAGCATAAACACATAAGTCAAATAGTCATAGACCTGGGAAACCAGCAAGTTATAGTTAGAAACCCTTATACACAATATTGTGAGATGGCTGAAAACTCTCGGATATGATATGAATCAGGGTATCCTTGCTAAGCACGTGTAGCCAAATAGGGGGTTTTAAATAAATGCTGTAATAAGGAAGAGATAAAGTAGTTGTCTCTATAAGGTAACAGCTTATATTAGTGCTTAGAAGGGTCCATGTGGGATATACACGAGTATAAATAGGATAAGGGAATGCTGGAGTGAATGAAATATGATAGACTACACACTCCATATCCCTAGTGTAGACATACTAGGGAAGTGTAATATAGATGAGCTATGAAACTTAATCATCTATTTGCTATGAGCCATGTATAATCGTGTTGGGGGTATATAGAACTATATTTATTTACATAGATAAGTGGATATAATTATAGGAGCTAAGAGTAAGCTGTCAGGCAATCTTACAAACATACAACTCTAACATTATAGCTAAAAAGCAACATAAAAATATAAAACATTGGGAGAACTGTGGATTAATCATATCTTGCAGACTAAATAATGCCAATAACATGAACAGTCTGGTCACACACACAGGATACCAGAGTTTGCATGTCCCTAATGATCCATGGAGCACACACCACCCAACATTATGTACCTTGGTAGTTATAGTGATATGCTATGCTTGAAGCACTAGCTGAGGGGCCCGTGCTCCATGTCACTGCAAAGTAAACCAGACATTATAAACAAATAACATACATCTATCATGTGAATCACACAATCATAAAATTAGTCCACAGGAGTGTCAATGCCAGAGACCCACATGGCTGCAAAGGTATCGATAAGTGTATCAAGCTATAAGTTATGTGAAGGAGAATCTCAGAGAAACTAACTAAGGACTCATCTCCTACTCACTGTAAGGCTCCCTGCTGTTTTAACCTACTCCAACTGCGTAAGGGGAGCTGTAATAGGGACAGTCGGCATAATCAATGCTGTAGCTTTTAGTATCCGTGGGTCTTAGGGGAGTCTGTACTTCGCACCACTGTTGTGATGTAGTTACCGTTAGCAGGGGAGCAAGACCTTCAATCTCCCAGACCAGACCACAACCCAAGCCAAAGGTTCCAGCAATGTTGCTTGAAATGTCGCCACGATTGAGCTGAGGACTCACAGTTGATCCGCTCTTTGTAGAAGCTTGTGGCATATCCGCAGGTGTCTGAGATCTTCCTCGGAGGCTGTCATCACCCAAAACACAGACCACCTCTCCGGGCGTGTAGTTAGACTGCACAGTCCCTTTCAAGCTAATCCCGTGTAGTGTAGTACCAACTTGAGGCCGAGCTGAGAGATCACGGGGAGCCGGTAGCGTCTGAACTGGTATGTCCTCCTGTGCGCTCAAGGTGTTAGAGTGCGACGCCACAGCAGCTCCTAATTCCGGCTGCTTAGTTAGCTCAGGGGACAGATCCGATACTTGTCCCCACTTATAATGTCGGGAGGTCGATGCAAGTTTGCTCGAGGGTATCTCTGACTTTTTCCGGGACTTGGATGTGGGTGTAGCGCAGATTCTGCTGTATTGCACAGATCCAGTGCCTGTAGCTAGACATTTCTGGCGGTAACATGCAGGCAGAAAGTATGTGCATAAGGTCCTCTTTCAGGCTCTGATAATTCCTCTTTAGAAGTTGTTGGGTGCTTCTTTCCCAATAATCTAGTGCCTCCATATCCGCAGTGCCTTTGAGGGTAGGTAGCTCCTGAGAAGTCCACGTGGCACAGTTAGGGAGAGATATCAGCTATACGTTCAGCTACCAACTTGTCTCCGGAGTATTTAGGAGTATAATAGACAGCCGTTGTTCCCTGATATAGCAAGGCAAAAGTTTAAGCCCTTTATGCATAAATTAAATCATATAATTATATCCATGAGCCAGGAGCTTCATAGAGACACGTCTGGCTCTGTCTGCAGTCGGCTCCGCCCCCCTTTTTGATGCTTTTTACTCCTTTTTTCTATCATCCCACTGCTTGGCTATTCATTAAACTGAATTGTGGGTGTGGTGAGGGGTGTATTTATAAGCATTTTGAGGTTTGGGAAACTTTGCCCCTCCTGGTTGGAATGTATATCCCATACGTCATTAGCTAATGGACTCTTGCCAATATGAAATAAATGAATTTATCAGGTAAGTTCTTACATAAATTATGTTATTTCTATTCAAAACACATTAAAACACATTATTACACATACAAATTTAATAAGTGATATTGCATGTTTCAAGGTATTTAACTAGAAAGTGCTCAGTAGTGAATACATAAGTGTATATATGAGTATACATGTGTATACTGTATATGTGTTTATATGTATGTATATGTGCACAAACATATTTTCACATATAAACACACAAATACACATGTATACATATATGTACACATATTTAGACATACATATATTTATTTATATATATATATATATATATATATATATATATATATATATATATATATATATATATATATATATATATATATATATATAAATGCCCTTTCCAGTCAAATACCTTGCCATATACCATATCCCTTTTAACCTTTAAAAAACATTTTTATCAATATTTATGATTTATTTTTAATCAGAAAGTGTATATATGAATGCATTAGTGTATTTTAAAATATTTTGAATGTGTTTTATAAACTATTTTTAACCGTTACACTTTATGCTGTCTCCAGACGGGCTAATATTTCTAGCGCAGTTTCTGTTTGCACTTGAAATATGTGCGTCAGAACTATTGTTTATTGCATCCTGTGCTAAAATTAGTGCGCCACTTGCAATCAAGCCCCATAGTGTGATACAAGAATATATATTTATTCAATGGTAAAAACAAAAAAGCAAACAAACCCCCCCCCCCAACTTAACTAGAATTTAAGTTCTCCATACAATATTAAACTGCACAGCTATTCCAAAATGAACCTCCCCACCCCAGATAGGAGTTTAAGTGTGGAATTGTCATGCTTTTTGTCATTTGATTGGGAAACTATATAAAAATAATAATACTTTTTTTTTTTTTTTGGAGGGTTAGACTACATTTTTTTTTCTCACCCAACGGGCTTTAAAACAAACTGAATACTGATAATCAATTATAAATGTAATATGACTTTCACTGAGCTACTTTTTGCAATACAAATATTGGGAACTTATGTATAGTCACAAACCCATGTACAGTGAGAACACATACAAGTGCAGACCGTACACAGGACAACTATATAGACCAAACTTTAACAGATGACTTAATGACATATTTTAGCACCAAAAATATGAATCTGTGTTAAACAGATAGTAAATCAAAACTAGAATGTTTTAATTGTATTTTGAATTTATTACAGTAGACACTGAATAGAAAATGTTAGCAATAAAATGTTGTTAGCACTAAAAGTGTAATTTAATATACAAAATGTGTTGCTATGCTGCTTTTATTTTTTAGCAACAGCTCTTAACTAATTATAATGACACAATAATACAAGATTGCTTTAACAGAAGTTTATTCTGTGCCCATGTATTCCCATAAGCAGTTCCTTGATTCAAGATACTTTAAATTGACTCACTAGTGACCTCTAGTAGTGAATTGTAAATAATACATCCATGGGACAGTGTTAACATTTTTTCTTTAAGTAGTTTCTCTATGTCAAGTTAGCAGCCAGAGTAGATTGTCTTTCTTCCCATACAAATACAACTGGTAAAAGATTCTTAAGGTGAGTGAAAATAAATCATGAAGCCTTTACTAAAACATCACATAAAATACAATGGGTAAATATACTGTGGCATACTCAGTATATGAGGTATAAACTGGATGAAGCTTCCATTCTCTTCATTATGAATCCACAGGTAGCTGCTTTCCGATACCTCTCTCTTCCATTAAAAAACAGCATGGGAGTCAAAATAAAATAGTACAATTGTTTTTTAATCCTTTCAATGAGAGCATACTGAGGTAGGTTTAGGAGTGCACATGTGTCTTGAGCAAAACATGTATAACATTGTTGCAGATATTTCCTCATATAGTGCTTAAGACATGTGCACACTCCTGAGAAAATAATGGTGGCCCTAATGGAAAGGACCTACATTTTAACAAATTATACCAAAATAAATATTTAAATGTGTTAATAAAATTAAATTGCAATGCTTTTTTTTTAATTGTACACTCTCTGTCATAAAAGTTTGTTTGACTTTCACGCCTCTTTAATGTGAACTGGCATCTTATTATAACTGCTATTGCACATATTTACTTCTACTGGGATTCGCTGGACACTAAGAGGAGGCAATGATACCTAACATTTCACAAGTTGTCAATCCCTCTCACCTCTCTGGTATCCCAGTCTTATCTTTGCCTCCACAGGAGGGAGGTAGAAAATAGATGCGCTCCAGATTCTTCATTGAAAGGGGTTCTCATACCTATGTGAGACCAGGATTTCACCTCACAGAATCAAGAACAGAAGAGAGGGGAACATGAAGTACTGGGCAGTGACATCATAACAGCCTATGGTAGTTAGTCACAAGTTAGTCACAAGCCTGCCACAGCTGTCACAGGGACTTGTCCCTTAGCCTCCTTTTATTGAGTCAGCTTACCACAGGTGTCACAGGGATTGTCCCTTAGCCTCCTCCTTTTGGGTTGTCCATTGTTTTACTCCTGTCAGAAATCATCTGCTGTTGTCTACACAGCACTGGGTGAGGCAGTGCTTCACCTCTCATATGGGCAAAAATATATATTTTTTTTATTGGCTTTAAAAAAAAAATAAAAAAAAAATTGCAATTTTTCCCCCCAGCATTTTTTTTTCACAGCTACATGTTGTGCAATGGAGAGGCACAAGCAGGTCTGTCCACCATTACACAACATGCTGCGCCACCTACTGGATGAAAGTGGTTAAGATCATTGCATGGCCCATTAACTGCTTATTTGAGGCAGTCCTATTTGGGCTGACCCAATCCAGTGAGAAGCATTAGTAAGTGGAACTTAGGGTTGGGGCTGGATGTTAAATCATATAAAACAAAACAAAAACGGAAAAAAACAACTTTCATTTATTTTGTTGCTGTCCTGTGAAGCTGCAAGCTTTGCTAAAGTGAAAAAGTGAGTTCTGTTCTTCCCCTCTAAGTGCAGTGGAACGTTCAACTGTCACTTCCTGAATCCTTACAGAGCAGGAAGAGAAGAGATGCAGAGAGCAGTGTTTTAGCCACATTTTATTAAAGTAAGTGCTGCAGCCTTAGATTTTACTGAAAGGGATTCTGTTAGTGAAAATTATAATTTAATGAATGTGGTTTAGTGTTTTTTTGTTTTTCTACTCTTTTACAGCAGTTTAAGGATCATTTTTGTATTTTGTTTACTCAAAATTTACACCCAGCAGCTTGCCTCTGTACTTTGCACTAATTTATAGTCTCACTTTATGAACGCTCTGTAGTTATGCTGTTTTATTACTTTAAAATGCAGTGGTCCCTCTCCCCCCCCTTGTGTGTGTGTGTCTCTCTC